>NC_133774.1:57807708-57830015 GCF_003597395.2 Chelonoidis abingdonii | reverse complement strand
TCGCTACACCGGAAGCAGACCCAGGTGTACAGCCAGCGCTGCAAACAGGGAGTTGCAGCGCTGGCTGAGCTTTTAAGTGTAGACACCTGCTAAGTTGCAGCGCTGTAACCCCCTCACCAGCGCTGCAACTTGCAAGTGTAGACAAGGCCTAAGACTCCATTCAGCAAAGCACTTAAGCACACACTTAACTTTAATTGAAGTCTAGGCTTTCGATCAGGCCCTAAGTATTTTGTCCTCCATCTACCTATTTATTCAAGATTTTTCTAACACACTTATCACCAAGATTTTTAAGCGCCACATAACAATTAAAGTCAGCACCCTATAGGGCTGTATTCTCACAGACTCAGTTGTTTCAGGTGTGCATGCTTGCGTGCTTCTTGGTTTTTACTCCACAATCACTTCATTTGGTATTGCAGAACTGCAAGAGTTGCCTTGCTTTTTGCTTTCTTGAGGACCGCATGGAGTACTGTGTTGGCATAAATCAGCCCTGGACGTGGGAAGTATCCAGGTAAGAGGATTCTGCAACATTGGCAGGTGCCACAGAATCTTATTATGGAAAGAGGCAGGCAGAGTTAAATGTTCTGAAAAGTCATGAAAGCATGCAGCACTACTTTTCCATCTGGTTGGATTAAAAATGGTCCCAATCCACCATTATTTCTTAGGTAGATATTTAAAAAGAGCAGGAACAAACAACACGATCACCCCCTTCACTGCTGTTGGGCCATGCATGTTCCTCAGCAGCAATTTCTACTACCACATTATGAAACACCGGGTACCTAAGGCGACAAGCTATTTTCCACACATGCCTAGTACTTCATTTAACATTAAAGAAATTAACTTTGGAAGGGATGATCTGATTAGTGCCCAGGAAGAAAAAAACCCCTCCTTTAAAGTCCAGAGCAGATTTTAATAAATTAGGGGAGCCAATTTTCAACATTTCAACGTTCATTTTTGAAAAATTCTGTGACATCCACCTTTGCACTTCAGGAGCATGAGGACAGAACTGTAACTTCCCATCCGGATCAGCTGATGGTGCAGACAGGGTTTTGATGTGGTGTTGTCGGCATGAAGATGATAATTCCTAAAAATAGATGTCAAGGGAGGCACAGAGATACTGAAGTGCATATGCCCTGAAACAGAACCTTAATCATTAAATTAAATAGACTTCTGATTTCTAATGTTCTCTCTCTACAGTAGCTTTCCTTCTTAAATGCACTCTTTAAAATACATTACACTATGATGTGCAAAAACCAAAACTGATGTAAAACATTAAGGCTTCAATTGGCATTTATTTCTCTAACATGATCATACTAACAGTTCAGATCACTAGAGATTTATCATTTGTAGTATAACTCCCACCTTTCTCTCTCTGCTCCTTGCCTTACAGTCATTACTCTGCATGGAAGTAGGGAAGGATTGAAGGGTATCTATTAAAATTTTGACAGCTATTGAACAAGGTCACGCTTCTTGTTCTTTCCAGATTTTCAGCTATTCTTTGATCAAATTGGCAACCATTTGTGTATTTGCATGGAGTTCAGCATCATGAGATGAAGGAACCTAAAAAACATCAAAATAGCAACTTAATATATGGATAGTACAATAAAAAATGTTTTCTTTATCAGTGCCTAATGAGATGAAGGACCTGGGTCATTCAAATTGTGCTATAAAGCATTTAGATTATTGTTGATACTAATTAACTGTGAATCTTCTGATCTGATTTTGACAGACAATGACCCTGTCATTAAATCAAAGCACTTCCTGTTACAGTAAATGGAGAACCATAGTTCTCTGGAGATACCCTGTGAGCAAGCATGTATATATGAGTGTGCCTGGGAGGGAGATGGAGAGAGAGACAGAAAGAGAGACAGAGATCCAATGCATCTAGCGTATATAAGGCTCTTAATACTACAAATGTAACTGTGTCAGGGAATCCAGTGACCACGCAGTTCCATTGTATAGTACAGACACTAACCTTAACCTTTAAGTCTTGCTGTGAAATGTAGTTATGGTCACATCAACACTACAAAATAGAATTATGTTGTGTTTGGGTCAAGGGACAAACATATTCTAACTTGGTCCCCTGACATGGTTATATTTTTAGATGGGGCCTTCTAAAGTTAGGTATTGTACTACTACTAACTGCTGCTGCTATTGCTGTTGTAGAGGAGACACCTGCTAACTCCCTCTGCTGGGGAAAACAGCCCAGTTCGCAGCAGCAGCAGGAGGACTTGTGGAAAATACTAATACAACTATTAATGTTACTGACAAATTTCACACAGTGGGGAAAGGTGAAGACTCTGCCCCAAATCTTCACCGGGAACTGTCCTGGCTTACCTGGCCCCAGCAGAAGTTATAGCATAAGGGGGCCCATTCTAACATCTGCCATTGGTCTAAGCTTGATATTAGTGCAAAGTGACTCTGGAAGACTGGAGAATCCAGCATGGTGAGTTTTACAAAATCCAGCACTATTGCCAATCTGTAGTGATCCCATCAAATATAATTTTTTGTGCAGTTTCGTAGTGTCTCTCTAACCAAATATTATTTTGAGGAGTTTTAATTGTTTGCATTGATTTAATTTATTTATTTATGTGCTGAATTGGTCTAATTTTCACCACTGTTTTACAAAACATGAAAATCGTATTGGTGCTGGCTTTTTAAGAGTTGCAGCTGATGCAACACTCAGCAGTTCATCTCCTAAATGGAACAGTTGGGCAAAACCATATGAAAGCAGCACTCACTGTGCTACACTGACCTCACCATTCAAGACCACTGTTCCAATTTAAAGCCCTGGTTCTGGGTCGTAGAGGTACATTCTAGAATGCACAGCCCAGGGGAGGGTTGGCAAAGTTGGTTTTAAGCCACATTTATGCCCTCCAAATTCTGGGCTGATCCAGGACCAGCATGGCCCCTGACATAATTTAGACAGTCCGGGAGCAGCCTATTCCCAGCTTGCTATTGGAGGCAGTACTGCCCAGAATCTCTGCAGTGCCACTTGCTGTGGTCACACACCCAACATGCCTCTCACCTCCGGCATGCCCTCTATGTCAGCACTTGTGAGGGGTCCTCAGACAACACCCTGCAACCATCTTTCTCAATTTCCACAATGGTTCAGCCTGGGTCTGAGAATCTCACCTTTCATCTCCCTCTTTGAAACTTCAATGAGTTAAAGTCTGATCACTTCTCCTTCTGCACCATTCCACAATGCTGACTAAGAAGGATGATGGCACTGACAGTACCCAGGACAAAGCTCCTTAGAACTGGATGCAAAGCATTTTTGGTGAAAGGAGCCTGGATATAGAAATCCTGATGACAGAAGACTGAGATGAGGTTGTATTGTGCCTCCTTGAAAACTGCATAACACAACTTTTACAATAGCCCAAGAGATGCAATAGCCCAATGGCTGGAGAATGTTCTTCCTGTCCAGAAGAACACTGGTGGAATACAACCCTAGTGAGGGTGGAGCTGCCATGGCTGAGGCTTGAAATTCTTGTGTTTGGTGCTTAAGTACCATGGCGACTGATGAGCTAAAAATAGAGAGAGAGAGAGAGATGAGGAGGCATCACAGCACAGAGCAGGGAAGTAATAGCTCCTCTTTAGGCTCTCGTGTGACTGCACTTGGAATAGTGTGTTCTGTTCTGTGAACCACAGTACCAGGCAGAAACTGAAATTTTACAGTGTTGCTAAGAGAGGAGCAACAAAAATTATCTGGGGGTGGAAGTGACTGACTTATAAGGAATGATTAAAAGAGCTAACTATGTATAGTATAGGTAAGTGACAACTCAAGAGGACATAACAACAATATACTAATAAACTTCAGAAAGGAAGAGGAATTATCTACAGTGGAGAAAGAGGACATAACCAGGAAACAAGAAATGGAAAAAAGGGTGAGCTTCATGATAAACTTCTTGGCGTGAGAGTTATACTGGGATACATTTAATTGTTTATAGGCTTTTCTAACGGACACTATTCACTCTAGTAGCTGAGCACCTCACAAACACTTTAAAATAACCTGCAATGCTTGATGACATCTTAGTCCACTCTTTTTAATAAAGAGCCATAAGAAGCAGCTAAGGAGATTCTGGGAGATAAATGCAATGCTGGAACTTTGACAGTATTGCTAACCCCAGATGTTCCTAAATCATGGATCAGACTCACCAAAAATCATGTGATTGGCTTTAAAATCTTGCGATTATGTAAAAATAATAGGTTATTTTTTTCTTTTTCTTTGCCATCTTCTTTCTGAGATTTTAGGGTGTACTGGGGTCACATTCCACAGCCTCGAGGGCCAGAAACTTATTTTTTCTTTAGGAATGAAGGCTGAAATCATCACACATCCATCTGACTCCAGGAGCTAGGGCTTTAAGGAAACCAGTAATTATCATGAGACTCATGACAAAATCATGAGAGTTGGCAACTGTGCTTTGAGAAATCACCCAATTGTTAGAGAAGGAAAATAATGGAGGTAAAGCTTTAGGCTCCAACCCCAGTACTGACCCCATAGAAAGCTCCATGAATACTATATCCTAATGCTGTCTTTGCTACAGTGCCAAAGGCATAGCTAGGGAGAAAGGATCCTACTGCTGTTTCTTTGAAAAGTGGCATAGATTTTAGATTTACTTTCTAGCTGCCTTTGCTTCTTGTATACATAGGAAGGTGCGATAGGGCCTAGGGCTGGAACAAGATACTGCCTAATTCTCCTCTCCCCCACAAGTATTGTGATCCAAGGCATGTGGTCCTGCTGCTGCTAGTAACGTGAGTCATAGAGATGATAGAGTCTGAGGAGTACACAGCTGTGCCAACAACTATGGTTTTGTGTGTTTCAGGGAATTATCTCTGTCGGACCCAGTGGCACACTCTTTCCAGCTACCTCCTGAGTTATGCTTCTTGTAGCTCTTTCACTAAAGAAATAGATTAGGAGGGAATATTAGAGAGACAAGATGGGTGAAGTAATATGTTTGACTGAACCAACTGCTGTTAGTGAGAGAGACAAGCTTTCAAGCTACACAGAGTTCTTCTTCAGGTCTGGGAAAGGTACTCAGAGTGTCACAGCTAAATACAAGATGGAACAGATTGTTTAGCATCAGTAGTTAACACATAGTTCAAGGGACTATTCCAGGTGAAGTGGCCTGTTAATATCCCTCCAGGCACAAAGGGGAAAGTTATGAATTTAAGCTGTCAGGCTCATCTTTTGAAAGTGTTGTGCAGGTTTCCTCCGAGGATGAGGCCTGATAGGTCAACTTATAGAGTGACTGCTTTGAGAAAAGTGCTCACCCATAGGTGAAATGGCATTTTTGTCTTTTTATCATTTTCCTGTGTGAGTTCACCTGAGGGAATGTGTCATGTATGTATAGGAGAGAAATGCCAAAAAGAGGATAGGTATTTAAAACTTTGGTCACCTTTTTCTGCATGCTCAGAGGTGGAGGGCTCCCCAGTTAGCAAGCCAGAATCTTTAGCTAGGTTCTTTGAATATTAACCTGATCCTAAATAAGTAATAAATAATGTATGATACAATATGTTAACTTTTATTGTAACCTGGCCTTAATAAAGTTTCAAAACAAAACGTGGATGGTGAGGACTACCACAGCTCCTTCACCGTTGCCATTTTCTGGCTGGAGTGTGAAGAAATCTTTTTGGTAAAACAAGAAAAACATGATCCTTAAGAAAAATTCCCCCATGTAATAATCCTCCTCTCCATCATTTATTTCTTCGGCTTTATAGTTTTGCCAAGGAAAAATAATACAACTAATTCTAAAGTATAAAATATTTAGCTGGTTTTGCTTCTTAGGTAGGATTATTGGAAGTGTCCTTGAGCTATTTTTCCTCCAGAAACGCCAGACATGTCTTCCTCTACAAGCTCTCTCCTGTCTGAATAGTCCTGATCTTGTATGCTGCTAAAGAGCAACCTGCAAAGAAGTGTCATGGCAACTGGAATTAGCTCTCTGAACTTCAGCAATCATTAGCTAGTGTCATGTGTAAATTTTAGTTTTTGCTGAGCACAAAGTGTCTTCATTGGTGAAAAATGTGCATCACTCATGGTGAAAAAAAGAAAAGCAGATATGATTATAAGAAATAGAGGGCTTTTTTTCCTTTTTGTGAATCCAGCACAAACACAGAATTTGTCATTCTGCAGTAAGTATGAAGCTTGTTTTCTATTAGCTGCAATTAATACTTAATGTAGGTAGCCATCACACTTCATAAATGAGCATTATGTATGTGTACACAGGAGCTATTGATTTCTTCTTTGTACCTCACATTGCACTGATTCTGAAAAAGGAACAAAAAAATAGATCCTGATTCCCTCTACAGCTGTATGCTCTATGTCCTGATGTCTCAGCCCTAGTGAAGATTCTGCTCTGAATCTCAGTCAGCCATTAAAAAATTGTACAGGTTCTGTGGCACAGATTTGTATGGTACTCTGTGGCTCCAAGCTCCACATTTGAAAGGTCAGGATGGAAAGAACCCATCAACATCTGAAGACTCATCTCAACCAACACTAAAAAAGAGGTCACAGGGTGGGGGTCCTCCTTGGGCTCTGATGATGGGGAAGAAAGCATTGATCCTTCTGCACACTCTCCAGCAATCCCCCCCCCCTCCCCACACACACCCCATTTCAGCAGCATGACCCACTCATTCACACCTATTTTTAAAAAAGTTTTAAAAAAAACAAATAGTCCATAGGCCATCTTCCTGGGATCATGCAAAGGGGTAGCTTCAGTCCTAGCCCTGAAGTAAATGTGCTCCCAAGTTCAGGGATAGATGCTTTCTAAGAGTCAGGAGTGGCAAAGTTTGGGAACACAGGTTGCTTATTCATTTGAGCTCTCAGTTTCCTGAGCTTCACCTGAGAAGTGGTTTTTGCTTCTATGCTAAGCCTGTTCTGTCCTAGAAGTAAGGGCTGCAGGATCTGGCCTCTAGCCTCACATCTGACTTAAGTCACAAATGAAGGGGGTTTGGGTCTTAGTCTTGTTTCCAGTGAATTTTTATCCATGTTCATAAATCACCACACAATTCATTGCACTTTTTTAACCTGGTAAAATCCAAGGCTTATTAGCCAAAATCCAGTGCAGCAGAAAGAAAAGCACCGCTGTAAATGTCTGAAGACAAACCTGTGGTAGTTCAAACATATTCAAAATGCTCAAAACCACCAAGTATGTGATGTGTGTGTGTGATGTTAAAATTTTGTCTCCTGATCTTTCTTTCCCTTGATCAAAGCATCAGTCTATTGAAAGCTCCCTTACTGCCTTAGGGCACACTGCAGACATCCTACAACTTGGATGCTCCTGAAGCCCTACTGATAATAACACTGTACATCCTGACCCTTCCATTACATCACCAAAGGCATTACACAGATGGGACTCCACAAAGACAGTAAGACAGCTGTGAATGTTAAGTACTGTATCCTATGCCCAGAGTATTTCATATCAGATTAATGCCTTATCAGCCATTACTGAGAGGCGAGAACTAGAAATAACTTTGGAAAAACAAAACCCAGTGATGAGCTCCTAACAAGAAGTAGTATTAACAAACATTTTCTAAGAGAAACTGAAAAAGTATCTAAAGATGACAACAGTAGCTTAGAAAGTTACTCTGGTGACAGACCAAAAACACAGCAGAAGCAGAGAGGAGTAGGTAGCAATTGTAGTATTAGAGAGACAAGAAGAACAAAATGTTAAGTACATGTGGAATGTTCTAGGTTCAGAGCCTTTCATACTTATGACTGGATGCCTTGGTGCAGGGTTAACCAGAAACATCTCTTTCTATCTCTGATGGCAGAACAAATGCTCCCACTCCTTTCAGATATCTATCTGGCCATTATTATCCATGCTTTTTTTGCTTCTAGACAGGACTACTGGGATGATTTCTATCTAGGGATGACAATGCAAATAATACAGAAGCTAATGTTTGCCCAGCCCACAATGACTTGTCTCTTTAATGGAGAATGTCTCTCACAGGTGCTTCATGTATTACATTGGTTCCTCATGCAATATCAGTTCAATTTGCTACTTATTTAATTGATCCAATTCTAAGTCTTGGCCTACCTCTTCAGGGCTCTCTACATGCAAAGGTTTGATTCTTTCAGTCTGCCCATCCATCCGGCATCACCCCAACTATGTTATGGTGGGTCAGGATGATTAAACTGATGGCACCTGGAGTCAAGCTGTCCTGCAGTGGCTTCAGAGCATGAGTACCAGCCTCAGGGCAGATTGTTAAGAAGACACAAACCCCAAACTGACTGTGAGTTCTATACTTAGATTTCACCAGCCAAATAGCAAGTGTAAACTCCTCAGGTGCTATAACAGCCTTACCATGGAGTAACAGACAGTCACCTTGGGTACTCCTAGCTTGTTACCTAGATGAGTTTGCCTTTGTGATGATAGATGGTCCCTTACACCAATATTCAGGTTATAACCAGTCCTTTTCTCCAGGTCAATTGCACTTTAGATCTCACACCACCACCACCAACAGCTAACTGTCAGGGACAGCACTTGGTCCTGCTAGTGAAGGCAGGGGACTGGACTCAAATGACTTTTCAAGGTCCCTTCCACCTCTATGAGAAAGGTGTATTTCCATATATTAAGCATTAATGAACAACATCACTATGAGGAAAGTAAGCCTATGACTCCCATTTGTAAAACTGAGGCAGGGAGCAGTTATGTGATTAGTAAAAGCCACACAGCAACTCTTTGGCAGAACTGAGCATAGAAACTCAGGTCTCCTGATCCCCAGTTCCCTGCTCTAACATTTAAGACAAACCTGCTCCCTAAGGAGCACCAGGGCCAGCTCCAGGTTTTTTGACACCCCAAGCAGCAAAGGAAAAAAAAAGATAAAGCCACAATCAGCAGCACTTCAGCAGCAGCTCTACCACCACCGCTTCATTCTTCAGCAGCAATTCAGCAGCCGGTCCTTCCCTCTGAGAGGGATTGGGGGACCCACCGCCGAATTGCTGCCAAAGACCCGCACGTGCCGTCCCTTTCCGTTGGCCACCCTAAGCCCCTGCTTCCTGCACTGGTGCCTGGAGCCGGCCCTGAGGGGCACAAGATAATACTCTGGTCTATATTCTAAAGGATCTCTCCTCAATGTTCTTGGGCATTATAGCTTTGCTTTTTAGCAATGCCTCTATTTTTTCAGGCACAAAAATCACACTCTCAATTAACATTAGGCATAAATGTCACCGTTTAGATACCTAACTATTAACTGTGTCCCAAATTTTGTATCTACAGAAGCATGCTCTGTGTTTTAACTGAGGAAATAGAGTCTGAAGATATTGCTAGAGCAGATTTTACAAATTAATTAGCCCCATGTTAACAGATAGAGAGAGCTTTATAATACTGACAACCATTTTTAAAAGTCTATATGCATTACCAAAGTAAAAGAGAGCAGTGGTCATTTTAGTACCCTGCCACTAATCTCCCAGTAATATGCCTAACTTTACATTACTGCACCATGGGGGAGAAATTTCTTCCTGATGCTTATATATCAAAGGCTGAAGACAGATTGCCCTTATGTTTTGGGTTATTTTTTAAATCCTAGGCAGCATAACTCCAGATACTATTTTTATTCATACAAGGTCCTACTCAACACTTCTTACTCAGGCATAGATGCAGCCTTCAATGGGAGTTTGGTGTGACTAGGGAGTGAATATAAAGAGATTGGGATTGGACCCATTCATGTTAGCAACATTTCCCTGTAGAGATCAGTTGTGTTCATTGGCCACGAGAACATAAGAATGAACAAAAAAATTCTGAAGACGAAGGTAGCTTGCCTTTGCTGTTTGTAAAATCTTTGTCAAGGATCTTTCTGCTAGGAAAGAGGAAAGCTGGAAAGCAGAGATAGCTGACAATGGTGTTGAACATTCCGGTCACCAGTGGACTGAGTAACTTGCAAGGAGCTAACAAAAGGCAAAATTGACTATTGTATCTTGGTCTCACGGCCTGCTTCATTCCACTCAGCACACAGGAGAGTGACCTCTTTAGTCCAGAAGCAGTAGAAGAAATACAGGCAACAACTGTTCATACAGGAATGGTCCAACAACCAGTGTCACTCTCTGATATACAGCTTAGAAGGTATTTATTTCAAATGAGTGCAGCTTTGGGGCCCCTATAAAACTGTACAGTGAAATAAGGTTAGTAAAATACATAAACTCTGATCCAGCACTATGAAGTATGCCTCTAGTCAACTGCAATTCACCAGTGTCTTTATGATAGATATTCCTGCAGCCTTGTTGTTTGCTAAGGGTTCTGACCAGCATATGCCTTCAGCTTCTCCTCCCTCCTCCCGTGTGCTACATGTTAGGATACAGGATTGAATAGTGATTGCAGAGTTGATACTCAGTAGTGACGCTTCAGCAGAATCTGCAGCAAACCTCTTGAATGATAACTACTCTGATAGCAAGCACCAGCACAAGACTAAAGTGCACACTTGTAGAATGAAAAATACAACAGCAGATGAACAGAAGAAAAGGTAATAAAAAAAAGCACTTCTGATGGTGCCAGGTCTGTCTCATAGGAGAAAACACACCAGGCAGAAACACCATTTTTTTTACACTTCATACTGCTGTCATTGTGATGTTGAACAAGTGCCATTAATCAAGAGCTCTGTAATTCATTAGGCACAGTGATGTACTTGAAATGTTATTTCAGTCTCATTGTTAAAAGCCTCTGTAACAGATTTAGAAAAGGAAGCTAAAAAAGAATTAGCTGCTGCATTTAAAGATGAGACTGAATTTAATTGAAAATAACTTTTCCACTATTAACTAGATGTTAAATATGAAAACAGGAGCATAGAAACTACCAAGGGTCCAGGTGGCAGTGTCCTGTCTGACAGATGACACTATCAGACACTTCACAGGAAAGTCCAGACAGGTATGGATTAAACTGCTCATAAAGGATTTCCCCCCCAACCCCATCAGTTAGTGACTGGTTTATTCCAGAAGTATTTGGGTTTACATCTCTCATTGAATAGACAGCCTGTGCAATGTAACTATGGATGTTCTCATTATTCATATAAATGTCTAAATCTTTTTAGAGTCCCTGCTAAGATCTTGGCCTGAATGACATCTGGTGGCGATGAGTTCCACACATGCATTTCACAAAACAGGCTTCCCTTATATTTGTTTTACATTTGTTGCCTTGTAATTTCATTGAACGTCCTCATGTTTTTGCATTATGAAATAAGAAAGTATGATTTGTCTTCTTTGTGTGATTTATTCTATATGCCTTTATTGTATGCCCTCTTATTTGGCTCTTCTCTAAATAGAACAGTCTCAGTCTCTCTCCAAACAAAATTCTTTCCATGCATTTAATTATTTTCATTGTGCATACTTGGACTTATTCAATTTCCGCGATATATATTTGATGGAATACCATGAGTTGAAATAATATTTACAGTATCATTTCCTATCCACTTCTTTACATGTTTTGATCCCTTATTGGCTTTTTTGACCACTGCCTGGGCATGACTAGCTGCATTTAGTTTAGAACTTGGAAATGTACTTGGATAGTTCAACTATTCCTTCCAATGCAAGTTACCTTGTACTTCTCAACATTGAATTTCACCTACCATTATGTTCCCTAATTACCAACCTTTTTTTAAGGTTCTTCTGGAGGTCCTGCAGTCTTTCTAGTCTTCACTGACTAAATTGTTTTTTGACACCTGCAAATTTTGTCATCTCACTGCCCACCCTCCTTCAGTTTATTAGTATAATATATTAAACAAGACAGTCCTTGTACCAAACCCTGGGGCATCCAAATAAATTGACCATTTATTTCTACTTGTTGTTTTATGCCTCTTAACCAGTTTCTTATCATTGCAGAACTTTACTTTTCACACCAGGACTACTTATTCCTTAACAGACAAAAACTGTGTTAATCCAAACAAAAAGGCCTAATGATTTAAGTCACAGACTGTGCTGAAATCATGTCTGGTCAACAAAAGATGTGTGGGACTGGAAATCAGTGGACCAAAATTGGTGTGTTGGAAATTAGGTCTAATTGGTGGACAAAACAATGAGAGAATGGGCTAGTTTGCATTTCGCCCCTTTTGGGGATCCTTAAAAAAAGAATGGGGTGCTGAGGGATTCCTGGAGGAAGGTGAAAAGTCAGTAGATCTCCAATTTGCTCCAGAGACTCTGTCCTTAATTCTTGAGCCTTCAGAGCTATCGCATCATCATGACACCCAGACTTCAGCAGTATTGAGTATGCCTGTGTGACGGGTTCGGTCACAGAGATGCCCCTTGAGACTGTTACTCGATGAACTGCGATACCACTGAGAACAACTCTCCTGCCAGAACAGGTGCCCCTCCACTCCTGTCTTGCTGAGTTAGACATTGCAGTCAGCTCCAGCACCGACCCAGAGGTTGGGCCATGCCTCTCTGCAGTTCACTGAAACTGAGATTCACTCAGACCAGGAGCTTCTCAATTAGCAGGGACTTCCCCAATGCCTGTGTTCAGCCTTTTTGGGAGCCTGAACCCCAAATAAATCCATTTTACTCTGTATAAAGCTTATACAGGGTAAATTCATAAATTGTCCTACCTCTATAACACTGATAGAGAGATATGCTCCCTGTAGGGGATTGCGGAAGACTGTGTCACGGCCTAGCTAGGGTGTCTCCGCTTTCTCGGTGGCCTTGTGAAAAGCAGCTGCTTGCTAAGTGGCCGGTCATTGTAGGACACAGCATGCCAGTTATAACTTGCTTTTAACTGGTTGAAACCAGTTTGTATGGCCTTAGGCCAAAGGGTGGACATGGCCTGTGGGAAGTCCCTTTTTGCATATGTATGAGTTGCTTTTGTATTGTGTATATATAGCTGTATGCTCCCGGTCCGCCTTTGGACTCCGACCCAGGCCGAGCTGAGCTTCGGTGCTGGGTTCCCCGCCTAAGTGACAGCAACGCCCAGGGTCCCCGTTGCGGATGTGTCACTTTACCTTCATTAAAGCCAAATAACTCACAGTGTGTGTGGGCCTCGTTCTTGCAGAGCATCCAAGCATGTTACATTCCCCCAGGTATTAATCACTTACCTTGTGTTTATTAATAAACAAGAGTGATTTTATTAAGTACGATTTAAGTGGTTTCAAGTAATAACAGACAGAACAAAGAAGGTCATGAAGCAAAATAAAGCACAAACATGCAAGTCGAAGCCTAATACATTAAGAAACTGCTTACAGGAAATATCTCACCCTCAGAGATGTTCCAATAAGCTTCTTTCGCAGACTAGACTCCTTCCTAGTCTGGGCCCAACCCTTTCTACTAGTACAGTCCTTGTTGGTTCCAGCAGATATCTCAGGTGGTAACTAGGGGTTTTCTCATGATTGGATGCCCTTTTTGTCGTGCTCCAGCCCCTTGTATAGCTTTGGTACAAGGCAGGAATCTTTTACCTCTCTGGGTCCCCATCCCTCCTTCTAAATGGAAAAGTACCAGATTTAAGATGGATTCCATTATCAAGTGATGTGGTCACATGTCACTGTAAGACCCCTAGTCTCCATTCCCCATGGGCTGGTCCACATGTACACGGGAAGGCTTTCAAGTAACTAAGGCCATTTACAACTGATTGTTTCTGGAAGAGCCTTAATGGCTGCCACTTAATATGTTTACATCAGTGATACATGTTTATATCTTATCCTCCTAACTCCAGATATAGAAATAGTATATGCAAACAAATAGGATGAACACACTTAGTAGATTACAAGTTTTCTAATGACACCATTCAAGGGGTATTTAGCATAAAGCATATTTCAGTTATGTCATATTCATAAGCATATTTTCATAAAGCATATAGAGTGCAACGTCACAGTCTGACCATCACCATTGCTCCAAGAGAGACTTCAGCCTGAAACAAGAGATACTGATCTGTCTTTCCTTTCTTCATTCTTTCTTTTCATTCACTCAATATCTTCCTCTTATCCTTTCTCTCTTTCTTAGATTTTCACTTGCTCCTGAGACCAGCCATATTGCACAACACCAGCACAATGAGATGATACCCCACATCCAGCTCTGCCCAGCCTGAGAAAGAGAAGTAAAAAAGAGAAGAACCTGACTAGATCAGCCAAACCATGTTCCAAACTGGGGAAAGGATACAGAGATTAGAACAACATCTGTTGTGGCTGACCTGCCAATCCAGAGCATTCATCCGTGACTGGCCAGTCATGTGGTATCCTGAGAACATCAACAAAAACCATATTTTTCCCAGCTTTACTATGCTATCATTTAGTCCCTCTTGTGTCTGTCTGTTTTGTCAAAAACAGGGAAAATGACTATCTTTCAAAACTCAGAACTGAACAACAGATCTAACAGTTTCTTCTCCACCACCCAGGATTTCCAGAAACAATTAGAGACCCTAACTGATATCCTCTCTCTGAAAACAGACTTTAATAGGTTTTAATTGAGATTTTTCTGCATAACACTCAATTTCAATTCCAGAACATTTATGGCTCATTCTGATTCTTTTTTCTCTAGGGAATCCTAATCAACACATTTGCAAACTTTGGCATGAATTTTCTAATGCATTTGCCACAGGACTAAGCGGGCCAAAATCTCTATACTGAAAAGCCCAGACCATATTGACTGTTCTGTGTTGTACGGTGACAGGATCGTGTTAACACCTTTGATTCTCTGGGTCCATTTATTACATCAAAACTGCCCATCCAATGGTATTGCACTATTGATTTTCACAAGCTCCCAAAACCCAAAACAAGTCTCTATATGCCACAGATCAGACACTTATAAACTCAGCTTGCTTAGTGGGTGCATTTGTGCCTTCTTCATCTGTCACTGTCTGGCTGATGTAAAAGAAACTGCAGTTAATGTGACTTATTTTTTCAGTGAAGATGGAAAGTTGCTCACAGCACTCACTTGATGAGTCTATTTCAAACACTACACAGACCATGGAACAATCAAGCTTTTTAACATCATGAACAGCTCTGTGAGGATGTTCTTCACAAAATCTACATTACAGGTAAAAAACTTCTTTGCCTTCATTATAGCACAACAGAATGCCTATTTCCAGAGTTTATCGAGTCCTTATTTGTCCTTGAGCCCGATTCTTCTGAAGCATACTCCAATGGCCAACCTGTTATTTCATTTCCTGAGGTTTATCGGTCAACTACCAGAACATTTATTAGTAGAACTGATTGAATAATATTAATATTATTTATTTATTCAATTTATTCAATTAATATTTGCATGTTCATTGCTTGCTTTATTTGATTAGACATAAGATATAGTCTAACCATATTCATCAATAATTGAGTCAGTACATTATTTGTGAATAATTCTTTGTTATTTGACCACATGCAGCTGACAGGGGTGAATCTCTTGGACAATGTAAGCCTAGGAGAGCCAGTTGCCATAGCTCCCCACCAACTCATTGCAGCAGGGTAAGTTTGTTCATTTGCAGATTGACCTGGAATTAAGCTGATAGTAACTCAACACACTAATGCCAGAACTGGTATAAAATGTCAAATTCTGTAATGGTATTTATTTATTTTGTGGTTTGAGAAAATGTTTTCCTGAAAAAGGTAAGGAAATGGTTGCTTGCTCTAGCTGCTAATGCTGAAAATGAGGTTCAGTTTTTAAACAACTTTCATTTTAATAAAGGCAATGTAATATTTTTTCCACATCATTTACTCAGAACTTCTTTGTTCAATTATTTAGCAATGTTAAGTCAAACTACATTTAGTTTACTAGGCTTTCTACTGTACCACTTGCTGAAATAAAAGATGATTTATAGTGCATCGAATAAAATAAAAATTATGTACACCAGGACTAATTAATTATATTTATAGCAGACAGTAAATATTCTTGTTCATAATTATATTACTTATTGCAAAAACAGAGCAAACACACAAAGGACATGTTTAATAATGTTGGTATACAGAGTGAACACACTTGCTGTTTGAAGCAGACAAAGACAGTAAAAGAGTGTTTTGATTGCACATATTGTCTCTGGCTTCATCCAACTATTTATATAAGGTATTTATAAAGCACTATCATCTTGTCATCTAAGCCTGAGTGGGTGACAAAATCTACAGGTTGGGTTTCCATTTCCATAATATCTTCTTGTTAATGACAGAAATGAGTTTATTTAGCAACAATAGACACAATGTTGTTAGTGCGCATAAAGTTCTTATTTCTACCAAAATCTGTGTGCAAGTGTCACATTTTAAGAAACACAGTTAGAACATTCATTAAAACTTTTTTTGCACTCAGATGTTCTTGGCTAGTGATCAAACTCTGCCTTAGAGTTATGGGCAATCACTAACTTTAAGTGGCAGCAGCATGGCTAAATGTATTTCTTCAAGAAGAGGTTTCATCAGGCATCTGAAACATATTCAACATCAGGCCTATTGAGAAATCTTCTTTGTTAGCAGGGTGGATTTAAGTGTGGCTTTCTCACAGGTTTATGTATTTAATTAGCTAACAGAACAGGGAAACCGATAGGAGTTGAAAGCTGAGGACTACTTGCAAGAGAAAAAAATGTGGAGGCAAGGTGCATATTAGTAACAGAAAGGAGGAAAAGAATTTAACTGTACCTTTTCTCTAAAGAAGGAAGACCTAGTTACCTCTTTCACCTGAGTATTATGAGGTGTCTACAAATTAGCAACAATGAAAATAAACATCTGAAAATTTCAGACAATGCATGTAGGTGCCATACATCTTTCTAAATACCACAGGCCATCATCTTGCTGCTGACTTATTTAAAGAAATTATTTCATTCACTTTGAATCTTTCTGCACTTAGAGCTGGGTGAAAAATTCATAGCAAAATGTTGTTTCAACAAAAGGTGCTTATTTTTGAGTTAATAATGCACAAGATTGAACCAATTTTACAAAATTATGATTTTTTAAAATCAACATTATATATATGAAATAATGGGAACATTTTTTCATTACTTTCTTAAAAAGTGAAGCTGGATTGAATGTTTGTGACTGGTCACATAAATCACATGGCATTGGTTTTGATTTCTCCAGTGCTTAAGGGCATTAACAGAGGCCATTTAAAAGTCATTTACTCAGGAGTGCCTGCATTGTGTTGTGCTCTCTTTGACAAGTTTTGGGGAGGGGAATGTGAACATTAGCAATGAGCTATGTTCAGAGTGTTGTACTGTCAAAGAAGGGGTATTTATCACAGGCCTATGAAGACTATCCAAAATTTGAAGAGGGCAGCATCTCTGCTTATGGGTTTCTTTGATACCTGAGGGTAGAGCCAAAGATTCCAGAACAGTGGTGGGCAACCTGCAGCCTACGGGCTGCATTTGGCCCATTTGGGTAATCTGATTGCAGGCTGTGAGACATTTTTCTGATGTTGAGCATCCTCAGGCACGGCCCCCTGCAGCTCCCAGTGGCTGCAGGAAGCAGCAGCTAGCATGTCCCCACGGCCCGCTGCTTCCTGCAGCTCCCATTGGCTGGGAATGGTAACCACTGGGAGCTGCAGGGGGCCGTGCCTGAGGACTGTCAACATCAGCGAAATGTCTCATGGCCTTCAATCAGATTACCCTGATGGGCCGCAAGTTGCCCAGCACTGTTTCAGAGGGTGGTACAGCAATTGTCTCTGAGAAACTGGTGGCATATTTTGTGATTTTTTTTCACCAATTCACCAAGCCCCATTACTTGTCCAGGGGACATTTTGGAAATATCAAGAGGATACTGTTCTTCACAAGGATTTCAGTGCAATACTTCTCAATTATGACCATGTGGGAAATATCACAAGAATAACCTCCAAATTAGTTTCTTCCAGTTTAAGCCATGGGGAGGATGTGAAAGAGAACAAACTACGTGACAGATGTTAGTTATACCACAGAGCACTTTCCAGTAGTGCAATTAGATAATATGATAATCTAAGAACCTAAATAGAACAGAAGCACATTGAGAAATTTCATAGATACAAAAATATAACACACTTTTGTAAAACTCAAAAGTTTTAGCGTTCATTCCATTTAAATTGGGTTGTATTTGTTTTTCCCATTCCAGTTTACCCACCTCTAGGAACAACACCACAGTTCTCACCAAATTAGAAATTCTTTAAAAAACTTTAGTTTTTCACATATCATATGTTCGTGTGTTTACAGTGAGCAAATAAGAAAGAAGTAATTTGGTGATAGTTATTTAGTTTATTAATAGACAGCAATGGAGAAAATCATATTACAGGCATATTTTGTTCAGAATTAAAACAACTGTATAACTATTTTTCCATAATCAGATCTTTAAGGAATTATAATAACAATGCTTAGCATTTTCATATTCAAAGTGCTTTACAAACATTAACTTATAAGTACTGAAAACACCATCTCTGAGGTAGACAATTATCAACTCCCCCATATTACAGATGGGGAAACAGAACCACAGAGACCACAGAAAGAGTCAACATCAGAGAATTACAGTTCAGGTGTTCTTTGTTTCCTATTTGGTGTGCAGACTACTAGGCAACATAGCTGAAGATTTCAATGTATATGTTACAGGATGACTTAAACTAACCCATCATTTCAATGTTCTGTAATTCTGCTTCTTGAGGAAGTTTTTGGGAGAAATCAATTACCAGAAATCAAATGTACAGGTGCCTACCAGCCTAAGATTTGAAATGTGCTACTATTTGATATCCTGTTCCTACAGTGAAAACAGGATGCAATGCTCTCTATGCCCACAGAGAGCCAGTAAGGTCCTGAATAAGTCAATAGGGTTCTGGATAAACCAGAAGTTGACCTGCACAGTTTTCAGTTCAGAACTGGGGCCTGTGATGGGGTGGACTAGACCCAGAAGCTCCCTGCTAGAGGGTCCTGTCACACCCATCCAAGGAAAGGAGCAATGAAGCTAAGTCTTCTGAGTGGCCTAGAGAGGCTGAAAATAGTTAGCCAATCAGAGAGGTTGCAGGGAGCAGCCAATAAGGGCCAAGATAGCCATACGAAAAGGAGCTGTAGAGCCATAGACAGTTAGCTCCTTGTTGGATCTGGAGGAGTGCAGATGGTGCTCTTGGCTGACCAAAGGGAACTGCAGCACTTCAGACAGCTCAGTGCTGGCAGGGACCGGGGGAGCGAGGAAGACCTCCTGTCTTGCTGCTGGGCCTGAGCACAGTAAAGCTCTGAGCGAAGGGGCAAGTATTGATTAAGGCTGGGGCCGTGGAGAATTGGGCCAGGGAATTGAAGGCAGTTTCATTAAAGGGACATGGTAGTGCATGGCTGCTATTCTTAGGATGCCTGGGCTGACACCTGGAGTAGTGGGTGGGTCCAGGTCCCCTCTTCCCCCCCCATAGGCACTGTGGAAGTGGCCTACAATCAGACAGTAATAAACCCCTGAGGGGGATCTGAACTACTTACTGGCCCAGCTGGAGAGCTGGGGCCAGAACAGACCAAGAGGGCAAAACTGTTGCCTCTAGGGAGGAAGCTCTGGGGGTATGGCTCGATACCAGGGCTAGGTATCCAGAAACACTTGATCAGAAGAAGGTGTTTGCAAGAGGTTGGGTCCGTTACAGGGCCCAACTTGGTAAAGAGGAATAAAGTATAAAATCTTCAATTTTATTTACCTTCTATTTTTCTTCCTTTCTTCACATTGTTTATTGAATATACAAGACAGGTATACTGATGACACAACATGCAGTTTTCATGCAGGCTTTTGTCTCTGTCCCTTCTTATCCTGAAGTGTGGCCTCAGAAAACATGAATAGTCTTCATCAGCAAAGTCTTGGATATCAGCATTGCTGGGAAAGGATCTTTTGCCCAAGATGGAAATTACATGAAATTACACCGATGAATTAGCATATCAACACAATAGTTTAGCATTAGTAAGACATTGCTGTGGTGAAGCTGCCACCGGCTGGTGCCACTTTCAGCCCTGGTGCTAAGAAAACTATAAGGGCAAGTGTGGGAAGGAAGAGGAATGCTATTGAGTAAAGAGGGAAAAGGTGCAAAACAAACAAAATGAACTGGCAAAGAAAAAAGTCAACTAGCTAAACATAGATGCAGTCTCAAAACCATTTTCTTCACATTTATTTTTAACCCCCCTTGAAGCAATAATGAGTTGATTTTTTTTAAAAAAAATCAGTTGATTACATAACTAAACATCATTGAAAGTTGACTGTTTCTGGAACATATGCACTAAAATTAATCTAATACCAACTTACATAACATACCACATGTAAGCAGAGTCAGGATGAGCTGTATCCTGACATCTGGTGGTGAATTGTAGGGAGTGTGGAAAGAATGTCAAGAATCTCAAAAGGTGTGGACAGATTTGCATTGGCATCCACCCTCAACTTAGCATAAGCCCACAGCAGCTTGGGATGGTGATTTTAACAGCTCTGGGATCCCCAATTTCTCTTTGTTATGGGGCAGTGAGGGAAAAAAAGAGTTTGTCACCATGATTCTGTGCTTGTGAATGGTGGAGCTGGGGACTGCTTTGTGACAGAAAATGACTTCAACCCTCTCATTGGGTGGAACTTGCTAGACAAGGGACATGGTTCCCAAAACCCACTGAAACTGAGAGAGGTGGAGATAGGTATCTGGTGTTTGGTGTGTGTCTCTTGGGAGCCCAGATGCACCAGCGTCACCCTCCTCTCTCTACTGTGGAGATGCTCAAAGTGACTTTTATTTCCCTTAAGAATCTTATAAATAGTCACTGAGCTGAACTCACTTAGGAAAGGTGCCATCATTAGCACTGGGCCTCCCACTATTAAAATAAATACTATGTTGCTAGAATTCACTAAGAGTCTGAAATCACAAAAGACTGGCTGAAATTACTGAGCTGGCGAGCACGTAGTACTGTTAAACTAGGGGTGAGGCCTGAAGCTGTAATTCCAGAACAGAGCAGTTGCAGAGTTGAGCAGGTTTGAAGTGAAGCGGACCATGGGACAGCGGTTGGGTACGAGCGGTAGCGGCTGGCAGAGTGGGAGTAGCTGTGGAACGGTGGAAAGCCAGGAGTGAGCGGAGCGAAGCAAGTTTGCAGGGAACAACTGAGCACTCACGGGGCAGCTGGTGGGGATGCGGAAGCAGTCTGTGAGGGGCGGTCTGGATGGAGCAGAGTGGAGCGGGGCTGGTAAAGAGCAGAGCAGTTCGTGGAGAAGGCGGAAGCAGAACCCATGGAGATGCAGGGCAGTTGGTCCCTGGACCCACGTCAGGTGCGCCTTTTCACCCAGGCTCGCCGGGGGAGGGACGTCTAGACGATAAGACTCTGACATTCTGGGGTGGCATTGACCAAGAACTTTTGGGTTGTTGGAGCTTGGAGTGAATTGGACTTAAGACCCTAAGGGAAAAGGACATTGCAAGATGTAGACCTGGGGTTGGGTTTTATTTGATGGTTATGTTGTTCATAACTCTGTTATGGTGGTTTCTCCACAGGGATGCCGCATTATGTTCATTCCTTTATTTATATAAAGGTTGCTACACGCAGACTCCGGCTTGGGCGGAGAAATGGGAAGTCTGCCTCCTAGCAGGCGCCGCAGGAGGGGTGTGGTAAATGTAAGTGTCGCCAGGTCCACCTGGTGGGGGCTCAAGCCTGTATAGCATTGTGTTACGAAACGGCACCCCTGGATACTGAACCCGGCCTTGTTGCTGGTGCAACTCAGAGGGGCGAGAGGGTTACACACATATGTGGCGCAGCAGACACAATGACAGATCAGAGTCAAGCGCTTCAGAGGGACTCAGTGTTCATCAAGGCAGAGAATCCTGTGGCACCTTATACGAGCTAACAGAATTTTGCATCATGAGCTTTCCGTGGGTGAAATACCCACTTCGTCAGATGACATGTGTGGAAATTTCCAGGGGCAAGGTTATCATACTAGGAAGCAAGCTAGAGATAACGAGGTTAGTTCATATCAGGGAGGGTGACCCTGTTCTAGCCAGTTAGAGTGTGTGGAACCAAAGGGAGGAGAAACTGGTTCTGGTAGTGGCGAAGCCAGTTCACAGTTTTGTCAACCGCTGAGCTGTATGGTGTCAAAATTAGTTGGCAGATGAATTTGAAGCTCAGGCAGTATTCTCTTTGAAGTCTGGTCCTGGGTGTCAGTCAGTGACAATTAGCATAAGCAGTGCACGTGTTAGAGGCAGCCATTGTAAGCAGAAAAAACCCAATAGTAGAGCAAGACTGCTTATGAAAAGAACGCTCTGCTCTAAAATTAAAGTGCCTGACATCTATGTTCTCGTTGCTGAGAGTCCAGCCTAAGGTCTAATTGAAAGACTTGGATATGGATAAGGACTAGCCTTTAATGTACCACTTGGAAAATGCATCACACAGCAAGATTGTGGAACAAAAATGCACAGCGAGAAGTATGTTTTTTATTCCAAAGGGAAAATGATAAGTCTAATCACTGTTGTTAGCAATTATAAGTTGTCTAGG
>NC_133774.1:57796324-57807683 GCF_003597395.2 Chelonoidis abingdonii | reverse complement strand
ATTTCCAGGGGCAGGTATATATATGCTAGGAAGCAAGCTAGAGATAACGAGGTTAGTTCAATCAGGGAGGGTGAGGCCCTGTTCTAGCAGTTGAGGTGTGAAAACCAAGGGAGGAGAAACTGGTTCTGTAGTTGGCAAGCCATTCACAGTTTTTGTTCAACGCTGAGCTGATGGTGTCAAATTTGCAGATGAATTGAAGCTCAGCAGTTTCTCTTTGAAGTCTGGTCCTGGTTCAGTCAGTTACAATTAGCATAAGCAGTGCACGTGTTAGCAGCCATTGTAAGCAGAACAACCCAATAGAGAGCAAAACTGCTTTGAAAAGAAGCTCTGCTCTAAAATTAAATGCCTGACATCTATGTTCTCTTGCTGAGAGTCCAGCATAAGGTCTAATTGAAAGACTTGGGATATGGATAAGGACTAGCCTTTATGTACCACATTTAGGAAAATTCATCACACAGCAAGATGTGGAAACAAAAATCACAGCGAGAGTTGTTTTTATTTCCAAAGGAAAATGATAACGTCTATCACTGTTGTTAGCAATTATAAGTTGTCTGCCTACTGACAGTTTGAATGGAATACAAAACTGGTGGTTTTGCTGTTCATATTCTGTCAAGAAATGGGTCTCTTCAAAAGCAAGCTTCCTTCTGTCTGTTACCTCAGGTATTAACTGAAAGTGCTATTCCTATATTTTACAGATAGAAAATCTTAACCCAGGAAGGAAACAATGTGATTCAGGTTACTTTTCATCTTCTAGAAGACCGTGAGTAGATAACAGACAGCTAGCTCTCCATTATAACAGAAGAAAACTGTTTTCCAGTTAGGTGTCCTTCCCACAGTTCCTTTTTGTGCTCATATATTTCATTAAACTTAATAATTCTAAATAACCAGGACCTCACACTGGTTTTCATTTCTGGAAGATATTTTAGTAAGACAGTATTGTGATGGGTTCCCCTTGGGGTGCCTCCTGGAACTGGTGTACCACTGAGTTCTCTGACCCCGCAGCCTGAGCTCCCTCTCACACTATGCTGCTGTGACAAACTGCAGACCCACTTCCAGTCTTAGGGCTTGGCTACACTTGGAAATGTGCAGCGCTAGGAGTTACAGCTGTGGTCGTACAGCTGTGTAGGAACAGCGCTGCAGTGTGGCCACACTGACAGCTACCAGCGCTGCAGTGTGGCCACATTTGCAGCATTTTCAGCGCTGTTGGGAGTGGTGCATTGTGGGCAGCTATCCCAGCGTTCAAGTGGCTGCAACGTGCTTTTCAAAAGAGGGGGGTGGGGTGGAGTGTGACAGGGAGCGTGGGGGAGACAGAGAGAGTCGATTTTTAGAGCAGACACTGTGACAGCTCCCTGCCTTGCAATTTATGGCCATTTCCCCCACACCTCTCTCAATCACTCTTAAATGCAAAAAGGCTTCAGACCAGATAAGCAGCTTCTCCGACAGACTCCCTCCCCCCTCCCCCCCTGTGCTGTTTCTCTCCTCAAGCAAACACTAGCAGCTGTTCTCAGCTCCCTGCCTTGCAAGTTCTAAGGACTAGAAGATACACAACAGCTATCTTTAATCATTTTAAAAGTTTTGACCCTTCCCCCACCCCTCTCTTATTCACTAAATGCAAATTATGCACTCCTAAATAGCCATCAAACCACATAAGCAGCTGCTCAACACGGACTTCCCCTCTCCCCTCAAACAAACAGCTGTGAACATTCCAAAGCAATTCCCCTGCCTCGGCTCGCTCGCTTGCTGCAACTGTGTTTGTTTTTTAGATCTGGTCGTTCAGCCGTTCTTCCGGTTTGTTGTGGACAGGAATTCTGGGATACCTCTTAATACCCTGGAGGCCAATAACAGCGCTGTTGGTGTCCACTCCTGATGAGCAGCGCTGCATCACCAGCGCTGGAATCGCTACACCGCAATCAGACCAGGTGTACAGCCAGCGCTGCAGCCAGGGAGTTGCAGTGCTGGCTGGGCTTTGTAAGTGTGTACACAGAGTGAGTTGCAGCGCTGTAACCCCTTCACCAGCGCTGCAACTCTCCAGTGTAGCCAAGCCCTTACACTTCCACCAGCATACACACAGGTAAGGACACACCCAGCTGCAGCATTTACATGCCGGTTCTCCGACCAGCCACTGCATAAACCAACAATAGAGAGGCTACAACCAAAATAACTACCAGCTTTCCAGCGTAGAAACCACTCCCTCTCCCTCCCCTCCACTGGAGCATAAACCCAGAATTATACCATCTTGCAAGGCACAGGGATTTGTACAGTGTACGCACATAGAGTTCGTCCCTCCTCAATGTGGAGAGGAATATGCAACAACCTTTGCCCCTTGAGCTATGAATTCCCATGCACTTGGCTCCAACTCACTGGTTTAGATCAAGCAAAAACAAGTTTATTAACTACAAAACATGGGTGTCCAGACTCATAGGCTGGGGAAGGTTGTGTCTCCCCAGACAGCCTGGTGTGGCCCCACCCATGCTCCTCCCTGAAGGCCCCTCCTGCTTGCCTTTCCCCCAGGTGTCAAGCTCAGTCAGGCTGCTCCTCTTCATGTGGTCTGGTCATGTGACCTTGCAGTGTTATAGCAGCCATTGCTTACAGACTGGACAAAATGCCCATGAGAAGGTTAAGCTATTCCACAGTCCATTGTCTTTGCTGATGGGCCATCAGCCCCATCTGGCTTCTTCATTGTTGTACCTGAAAGGCTGGCTATGGGTGTTTTCCAGAATAAGCCCATTTGAAATATAGATCTCCAGTCAATATTCATACCTTCAGATACAAAAATGATACATGCATATAAATAGAATAATCATATTTGGCAAATCATTACTATTTAAATAACACCTCACATGTCGTAGCTTGTACAAAATGCATCATAATTATGCCATAACCATATTATAATATATTACTTTGACAAATATGGGGTCCAGTGTCACAAATACCAGACCCATTCCTTAGAAAAAATATTAGAAATTAATGGACCTCAGATAACATATTCTGAAGTCTCTTGTCAAACATATTCTATAAATACACTCGCAACTAGTAAGGAAAAAATACTCAAAAGAATTAGTTTTTGGGCAACTAAACAATGGATATAGAGAAAATGCAACAAGTGAATGGGATAAGTGTGAATTTTGATTATTTAGGCCCTACAAACACTTATGCTTAACTTTACGCAATGTGAATAGTCCCATTGATGTTACAGGCCTATCGCTTTCTACCACATTCAGTGGAACTGCTCACAGTGAATTAATTTAAGCATATGTGTAAGTTTTTTCAGAACTGGGCCCTTAGAATATATGCTTATTGGAGCAGCAATCAGGCCTTTCTCTATCTACACTGCCAAGAACACTGTTGGCACTCAATAAATACCTGAAATAGATAACAGCAAATAATAATGTAATAGTAATGCCATGCTGCTGCACTTATGACCAATGGAGGGTCTAAAATGAGAGCCCCTTTGAAATAGGAAGCTACTGGCAGCAGCTTCTTCATGAGGGGATTCTCACCCCTGTTCTGAAATAGCGATGGCTGGTTGACCTCCAAGGCACAGTGAATAGGCCATCTCTTCTTTCCTGACATTCAGGGTAGGGTGTGCTGAGAGCTGAGATTTTTACACAAAGAGTTGGAAATGGTGGCTGGAATATTTTTCCCCCTTCTTGATTCCAGGGAAACTGTTGTATTTTTCTTTGTTTGCATTGTTTGGCAATGTATTTTTAATATTTGGGAAAGATTCCTAAAGCCCTGAATAGGCATTTTAAATATCTTATATGTATGTAAATAACTAAATAAAAATAAATGATTGAATGAGCCAGTTAATATCACAATAAGCCTATGTTACCTAGCTTTTACAGCAAATGTTATCAATGCATACCATACTATACTACCTATGCATTTATATGCCTCCCTTTTCTGTAGTATCTCAGCCTTGGGCTGTACTGGGCAGCATCGTGCCCTTCCTTTTCATCTGTGTGTTCTTGAGCAGCTTCACAGCCCAGTCTCAAGACAGCAGTAAGCTTCTATTCTTTCCCTTGAATAGATAGCTGCACTGTGGTTTGAGTCATCATTAAGGGCTCAGTCCTGCAAGGTGCTGAATGTCCTCAGTCTCCATTGGTTTCACTAGGCATCAAAAGGGCTCAACATCTTAGACTCAGGACCTTACGGTAAAATGGAAATACCTAGTGTATGAATCACAGAAGGATGAAGTTCCAGTGCTGGTCTGTGCACCAGTGGTTGAAGTTCTTGGCGATATTAAGCACCTAATGAAATTTCAAAACAAAAATACAAAACCCTCCAGTTCCAAGCTTTTCAAATTTTTCACACATCACTAACCACCATCCCCGTACATTAACTGGCAACACATTTCTAACAGCATTATTAATTCAGAATGGCTAGATAGTTTGTACAGTTAAATTGCTGTATGTGTTCAGTGTTTTTCTTGTGTGTGCCACAATGTCATATTTGCACATTTCTCTATATTCAATCAAAAATAGGTTAAAATTGCCCTTATCAAGTGCATTGATGAGTTTTCACATTCCACCACTTTCACCGTGTAGTCAAGTCATTACACACTATTAGAATTTTGGTGCCTAGATACTGCGATGAGGGGCATTTTAGAGATACAGATATTCCATTTAGAGGCATTCTGGAGATCTTTCTGTTATTTTTTTGAGTGAATAATCAGCCAGCAATACGTTTATTGATCCATAGACTTTGGTACAAAGTGATGATACTGTAACTTAATGATATAAAATGACTCCTCCCCAGAAGCTGAACAAGAAATCCTATCTTTTCTTACGTTATCATACATTACAATTATTTGGGATTGTTACTAATGTATGGAAATTGAGTTCCATCACTAGAATACCCATCTATTCAGCAAGCAACAGTAGTGGGTAAATGTTAAATTGTCACAAATATTCGCCAAAAGGGGATTGCAAGAAATTTGGAGGGTGAATAAGAGATATTAAGGTGAAAGATATTAATGCAAAGTTATAGCTGAGAATTTAACATGCACATTTGGTTGTGCTTATAGAAGTGACATCAACATTATTTTATCTTTTTTTGAGTAGAGAAAAAGAAATGCACAAATTATGTTAACGTGATGACATAGTTCAGAATGGTAAACACAGGAGTTCGAAAATTCAAAGTTATGTTTCTCATACAACTGTATATGGGCCCCATTTTATGGCCTAATTCACCAGGTTATTACACTGGCAAAAATAAACCACGTAAAAGAGCAGAGGAACAGCACCCTAGTGTCTAAAACATCTTGTACTTATGTTAAATCTATGCTTTAATATGGTCATGTAAGTTAAAGCTTAAGTGGAAAACATCACTTTTAATTTCCTGATATATGTGGCATGTTTAACTTCTGTTACAATAGCATAGATTTTTAACCGAATTTAGCATTTTGATATAAAAGAAAAAAAAGCGAATTTATGAACACACATTTGACTCCACCATTTTGTGCACTTTGGGGTTTACATAACAGAGTCAAACGCATCCTATGAGAACATGGGCATGGTCCATATCCTGTCCTAAGAGAGCAATAGGGCCGGGTAAAATGACTGCCAAACTTGCTAACCTACTTCCGATGCCACCTGAGAAGTGTGGTATAAGTTCTAAATCCTGAGGTCCTTAGAGGTCTCTACTCCCATTGATTTCAAAGGAAGGCGAGGGTACTCAGTACTTTCCAGAATAAAGAGCACCATAGGAGGCTAGGATGCACAGACCTTCGGTACACTGGAACTATCTCCATGTTGGAGCCTTCTGTACACTGGAACTATGCTCTACCTCCATGCTACTGCAGTTATGTTTATGAGCGGGAGAATGATGATCCATCAGGCAGATTTCCTTTCAGGGACTGGGAAACAAAGCTGAGTCTGAGGATACAGAAGTCCAGAGGCTACAAGAAGGCTGCAGCCACAGATCAAGTTCTGCTGGTGCTCTACTGCACTGGAAGAAAATTTCCATCGCTCACAAACACACAGACCACTTTGAATCAAAGTCCATTCACTCAGGCTTTGCAAGGAGACAATATTTGGCCTCTGAGGACTAATCTTCCTTTGATTCACATGTGCAAATTTAATTGTAGTAGGAGTTAATGAATCTAGAGCAGAATACAAACCTAAGCAACTAAAAATGTGTAAACATGAGGAAGAAATTAATGGAAATTGACCTTTAAAATTCAAGTTCTCTCTGTGAATGGCATTTGTGATGATTTAGTGAATGTATTTAATTTTAAATCTTTAAACTTACTTTATGTTTTTATAACTAATTTGGGGGGCATATTTTATACCTATGCATACAGAGTTATATTAGTAAAATACCTGGACATTACTACATGTTCTTATTTCTTATTGGCTGAAACAGCCTTATGACCCAATTATTAAATCCTTCTATTAAATGGAAATTGATATCATCATAAGGTGATAGGGCCTGATGATTCATGGTTTTGTATAACTAGGCAATAGACTTCAGCTCACTTACATGAACTGATCTGAGAGCATAGAGAAGTTAAATCCTGATGAAATGTTAAAGTAAGTGCTTGACATCACAGTACTGGTTCCTGTATAACATTAGATACACTGTAGATCATTTAAAATTTAAGTTTGAAAAAATATTGATTGGATGTTTCACTGATTTATCCTCTGCATAAAACTTAGGCTATTTTAATTTCACCATTTTTTGTAGGACTTTGCCAATACTGTATGTAATTGAATAGGAAATAAACAAATGACTAAAAGCACATAAGAAACTACAAATATATCAGTACTGATTATAACCACTGTAGGTAATTGGCAGAAGATAAGTAGAAGTACAATAGTTCAGTTTAGTTTATCATCACTTAGTTTACAATAATATTTCTCAGAATTTATAATGTAATTTGGAAGAAAGATATGCAAGAATTACTGCATGTCTTTTCCCAGAAAAAGGAAAGGAGGGACAGAAAATCTGATATAGAAAGTAATAGTCTAATAACGTCCTGATCCATCAGATTCTATTTTAACAGAGCTCTTTAAGGTAGAGGATAGATAGAGTTTGAAAAGCAATAGATGATAGTTGAATTACAAGATCTCATAGAACCAAAAGAATTATGGTAGACTTTCGTACAGGCAACAGAAATGGATAATCATTAGTATAAAACTAGCATGTAACATTTTCGCTTGAAAAGTCAAATCAAATGAAAATACAATTAGCAATAGGTTTCAGTCAGTTAATTATTCATCCTGAGCAGCACATAAAAATTTAAAGCTCTGTAATTGGCATGCTGTATTTATAAAATCTGTTCAAGATACTGTGCAATAAAGCTTATCTGTAAATTTCACAGATATGACTGTAATATGACTAGAAACTCTCTGCTTTTAAATTCAATTTCTCTTATATATATTTTTTTATCATCAAAAGTATTGTTATTAACAAAATTAGTAAAAAAACAGATGTAGAACTTGATATTTTTATTTACATATTTATTAACTATTGCATTTTATACACATCAGGATGTGCAGTTAGATAAACAGATGAGAATTGTAATAAGTATTTATTAATGTTTTAGATGAATGCAATGTGCAGTATAAAATCACAGGATAATACTGATAGACATGACATGAAAAAGGTAAACAAATGGAAAATGTTAAATAGCAGCAAGGCAGCTATTAGGATAAAGAGATTATAAATCAATCAAAAATAAATATAGACATAAACATATGTTTATAACATAATTAATTCTTTTTTGTACCCCTTTTGAAAGCATGATATTTCTATTTTTTTGCAGTTTTATATATCTTTCCAAGATTTTCTTCTGTCAGATGTTTTTGAGACTAACATTTTAAATATCAACAAGAGCCCTGTTACATTTCCTATGCTGATATTATGCCGACATAATTTTAAACGCATTTAATTTTGTTTTATAACTATTAGATATCAAAACACATTTTAGCTACCAGAAAGATGACATCACAATTTATTTTTTTCACTGAATAACCACAATGCTTAATTTCAGCAATTCCATAACTGTACTTATGGCTTTCAGAGAAGGCCTTTTACATACTGTGTGTGCTACTCTCTCAAATAAGGCTATCAATAATAAACAGCAAAACTGCTTATCTTTGATAACAAATTAACACCAACATTAATATTGGTATCATTATAATCTGGAAGATGATTTCATTCTTCAACGAAGATTAATTTTAAAAGCAACATTTTAACATAGTTTGTTGACTTTAGCAATCAATTATTATCAGAATACAATAATGGCTGTTTCAAAATGGGTTGTTTTTATCATTAAATTATTCCCCTTTCCTCCTTTCACATGATCTGCCTGTGGCGGGGAACAAATGTGATCACCTGTAGACATCTAGCAGGAAAGGGGAAAATGAAATCAATAGCAAAGTATTTAAAGCAAAAAATTTCTTCAGGGACAGGCCCAACTTTGGTTCTTATGATAGGGAAGATATTTGTAATATTAGATGTATACTTCTTCATGATTTGTCATTTTCTTCCACTGTCTGAGATGCAGTAATGCTTTAAAAAAAATCTACTGACAGTTAATTAACACACAGTCTTATTATAGAGGTCTCCTCCAAAGCAGGCAGATTCAAGTAATACTGAGGTGATTGTCATAAAGGGAATGTTTGCAGTGGTGTTTGCAGATGGCTGACATGACAGCCAAGCAACAAAAACAGTCTAAAATCAAATATAGCTTTAAAATATGGGTGAGTTTTCTTCTCTGTTTCTCACAGCTATCTTTAGCAAATGTCTTAATCTGTTCTTTTCACGCAAGCTATTCCCAAACAGCCTTGTCATTGTGAAGGGGGTCCTGAAGTCAGTGACAGTTGTGCTAATTACTCTGAATTGTTAAAAAAAAATCTAGACTACTAACTTTAAGTGTAATGTTGTTTGTGTAATATCCTGCTACAGTCTAAAAGATGAATTGCTAGTTCTACAGGGACAGCTATTGGCTATTTGTGATTGACAATGTTGGTATAATTGTATGACTTTCTTGTATAATGGTTTAAACAAAAGTAAATAAATAGTTAAAAAAAACCCACCAAAAAGAACTGGAAAGCTTAGCTGTGTTTAGTGCCCATTGATGAAAGCGCTGTTCTCTGATCCATGCTGCTATTGTTGGTTTTAGTTTAGCTCCCTCTCAATCAATATCTCACAGGGCATGATTTAATAAGGTTTTATAATCTCCAAAAATGGGGGGAGGGCAGTTGTGGTATTGTCATTCATCAAAGGGGGCCTTTCAGGTTTCTTGGCTTTCACCTGCTGGGACCCATTTGGTCTCTTTCAAAGAGAATGCAATGACAAAATGAATGAGAAATCCTAGAATAAGAGTGCCTTATTCTACCCAATAGTATAATCAATGGGTACTTGTAATCCCTATTGTACTTCACAGAGGTAGTTGTAAGACAATTAAATCTCGCTTCTCAGGCAAATGATTTTGGTAGTTAACCTGAAACAGCCAACAATATTATAGAGAATGAATGCATTTGAAGCAATGATGTAATGGGATACTGCTTAGCCAGAAAAGCCTCTCTCTCTCTCTCTCTCTCTTTTTTTTTGAGCATGGAGCTACAGTATATGTGGACTTCAGTTACTGAAAAATACTGCCAAAATAGAGGACATTTTAAATTTAATTTTAAAGCTTAAGCAGGGGGAATAATCTGATCTATATTCTTTTAAATGCACAGTTTGTATTTTAAATGAATAATAAGATAACTTTATTTTGATGCATATTTAAACTGTAAATGGTATGTTAACAACAGCAACATTTACATATTGTAACATCAGCTTGATGTGACAACCAATTTAGCTTTAATTTCATTTGCATCAGCTAAATTCAATTTCAAGTCTTTTCCCTCCTTACTGAATTGCTTGCATGTCAAAAGAGAGCTTGTACTATTTTGAAAGAGACATGCATTCATTTGTACTCGCATTACGTGCCCATTTCTGTTGCATGAACATTATTCCGTGAAAAACATTTACCTACTGCACCAAACCAGCTTACATATTTCCCTTTAAATTGTGCCTTTTTATTAATAGGCATATTTTAAAAACATTTGCTTATTTTCATAGAATTTTGAACATTTCATGCGTAATTAAAAAGAGTATTTGCAAAACAAATGTTCAAAGCGCAGTGACAAATATGGAACACAAAATATCAGAGATAGAAATACTGCTGGCCCTTGATACATTTGCATCTACTTTTTTTATTGATAATGTACAACAAATTAAAGGAAATTCTCTCTTCCCTTTATGCTACAAAATATTGGACTGAGGCTCAGCTGGTGAAATCACTGTAGGTCCTTTGCTCAATCAAGTTATCTGATTATATCAGCCAGGGCTGACCAATTATTTTATTTTCTTTATTCTAATGTTGAAAGAAGGGAAAATCCCAGATTAGAGATACGCCAAAAATGCTCCTGTAAATAGCCCGATCTTAATTGTGTATCAGTTCTTTAGGGAACACTTCTGTCACTTGACTCAAATTAGTACTACCTTCTTCACACTTAGAGTTCACTGATTCATGGTAAATCTGATCCTGAATTTTGAATTTGTAAAAATGGTACATTATACATGCTTTAAAACGATGCCTTCTGTCTAGGTCTGATCCTGAAGAAATGTTGTCTTGTCTCACAGAAAATAAAGGAACCAAAGCTCATTGAAGTCAATGGGAGTCTTCCCATTGAAGTCCCTGGCTTTGGATTGTCCCCAGTTGAGCATTTGTGGTATACCATATGAAGCTGCTAATAAAATAAACTGTATATTTTTCATTCTATGTTTTCCTAAAGCAATGTTTCATTCTTTCATTAGATGAAGGCACAGAATACAGCGTTCAATAAAATAAATTACTCTTTACAATAATCTTCTGCAAAATAAGTGGAGTAAGAATGAAGAACCGATCTTTGTTGGATCACGAAATTGGTCTGCAGTTGGAAAACTCATCCCTGGTGTTTAAAAAACATCAGGTCACGTTTCTGATTTCTGGGAGAGATTCCAAAATTGGCTGTCTGGGTTAGACTGGGTATTATGTTAAACCTTCCTGCACTCCTGACTCAGTAGGAAAAGTGTTTGTGTAGGGAAGATGAGACTGGTAGAGGACATAAAGGGAAAAAATGTTGTTTCCTGTGGATCTGGGAGGAGGAGGAGTGGATAATGGCATGGTTTAGTGTTAGTTTACAAGAATACCATGACAATGACTATACATTTATCAATACAAATAGACTATACAGCACTGTTCATAGAGTTTTAATATCCTACGTGTCATACAGGAATATGAACAGGTAATTGAAGGGCAACAAAGTGCAGGACTGCATGATTAGCTTAGGCTAACGTTTTTCATTGGGCACAAATGTTGCAC
>NC_133774.1:57745064-57796224 GCF_003597395.2 Chelonoidis abingdonii | reverse complement strand
TGATTGTCATAAGGAATATGTTTGCATGGTGTTTGCAGATGGCTCACATGACAGCCAAGCAAACAAAAACAGTTAAACTCAATAGTAGCTTTAAATTGGGTTGATTTTCTTCTCTGTTTCTCCAGCTATCTTTAGCAAAATGTCTAATGCTGTTCTTTTACGCAAGCTATGTTCCCAACCAGCCTTGTCTTGTGAAGAGGGTCCTGAAGTCAGTGACAGTTGTCGCTAATTTTACTCTGAATTGTTAAAAAAAAAATCTAGAACTTACTTTAAGTGTATGTTGTTTGTGTAATATACTGCCTACAGTCTAAAAATGATTGCTAGTTCTACAGAAAGTATTGAGCTATTTGTGTTGGACATGTTGGTATAGTTGTATGCTTTCTTGTATAAATGGTTTAAAACAAACGTAATAATAGTTAAAAAAACCCACCAAAAGACCTGGAAAGCTTAGCTAGTGTAGTGCCCGATTGTATGAAAGCGCTTATCTGATCCATGCTGCTATTGTTGGTTAGTTGGTAGGTCCCTCTCAATCAATATCTCACAGGGCATGATTTAATAAGGTTTTACATCTCCAAAAATGGGGGAGGGCAGTTTGTATTGTCATTTCATCCAAAGGGGCCTCTTCAGGTTTCTGGCTTTCACCTGCTGGGACCCATTGGTCTCTTTCAAGAGAATGCAATGACAAATGAATGAGAAATCGTAGAATAAGAGTGCCTATTCTACCAATAGTATAATCAATGGGTACTTGTATCCCTATTGTACTTCACAGAGGTAGTTGTAAGACAATTAAATCTCGCTTCTCAGGCAAATGATTTTGGTAGTTAACCTGAAACAGCCAACAATATTATAGAGAATGAATGCATTTGAAGCAATGATGTAATGGGATACTGCTTAGCCAGAAAAGCCTCTCTCTCTCTCTCTCTCTCTTTTTTTTTTTTGGTAGCATGGAGCTACAGTATATGTGGACTTCAGTTACTGAAAAATACTGCCAAAAATAGAGGACATTTTAAATTTAATTTTAAAGCTTAAGCAGGGGGAATAATCTTGATCTATATTCTTTTAAATGCACAGTTTGTATTTTAAATGAATAATAAGATAACTTTATTTTTGATCATATTCTAAACTGTAAATGGTAGTTTAACAAACAGCAACATTTACATAGTTAACATCAGCTTGATGTGACAACCAATTTAGCTTTAATTTCATTTGCATCAGCTAAATTCAATTTCAAGTCTTTTCCCTCCTTACTGAATTGCTTGCATGTCAAAAGAGAGCTTGTACTATTTTGAAGAGACATGCATTCATTTTGTACTCTGCATTACGTGCCCACTTTCTGTTGCATGAACATTATTCCCTGAAAAACATTTACCTACTGCACCAAACCAGCTTACATATTTTCCCCTTTAAAATTGTGCCTTTTTATTAATAGGCATATTTTAAAAACATTTGCTTATTTTCATAGAATTTTGAACATTTCATGCTGTAATTAAAAAGAGTACTTTGCAAACAAAACAATGTTCAAAGCGCAGTGACAAATATTGAACACAAAATATCAGAGATAGAAAATACTGCTGGCCCTTTGGATACATTTGCATCTACTTTTTTTTATTGATAATGTACAACAAATTAAAGGAAATTCTCTCTTCCCTTTATGCTACAAAATATTGGACCTGAGGCTCAGCTGGTGAAAATCACTGTAGGTCCTTTGGCTTCAATCAAGTTATACTGATTATATCAGCCAGGGGTCTGACCAATTATTTTAATTTCTTTATTCTAATGTTGAAAGAAGGGAAAAATCCCAGATTAGAGATAGCCAAAAATGCTCATTGTAAATAGCCCCGATCTTTCAATTTGTGTATCAGTTCTTGTAGGGAACACTTCTGTCACCTTGACTCAAATTTAGTACTACCTTTCTTCACACTTAGAGTTCCACTGATTTCAATGGTAGAATCTGATCCTGAATTTTGATTTGTAAAAATGGTTACATTTATACATGCTTTAAAAAGATGCTCTCTGTCTAGTGTCTGATCCTGAAGAAATGGTTGTCTTGTCTCACAGAAAATAAAGGAACCAAAGCTCATTGAAGTCAATGGGAGTCTTCCCATTGAAGTCCCTGGGCTTTGGATCTGTCCCCAGTTGAGCATTTTGTGGTATACCATATGAAGGCTGCTATATAAAATTAAACTGTATATTTTTCATTCTATTGTTTTCTAAAGCCAATGTTCATTCCTTTCATTAGATGAAGGCCACAGAATACAAGGTCTCAAATAAAATAAATTACTCTTTACAATAATTCTTCTGCAAAATAGAGGTGGACTAAGAATGAAGAACCCGATCCTTTTTGGCATCACGAAATTGGTCTAGGCAGTTGGATAACTCAATCCCTGGGTGTTTAAAAAACATCAGGTCACGTGTCTGATTTCTGGGAGAGATTATCCAAAATTGGCTGTCTGGGTTAGACTGGGTATTATGTTAAAACCTTCCTGCACTCCTGACTCAGTAGGAAAAAGTGTTTGTGTAGGGAAGATGAGGACTGGTAGAGGACATAAAGGGAAAAAAATGTTGTTTCCTGGTGGATCTGGGAGGAGGAGGAGTGGGATAATGGCATGGTTTTAGTGTTAGTTTACAAGAATACCATGACAATGACTATACATTTATCAGATACAAATAGACTATACAGCACTGTTCATAAGAGTTTTAATATCCTACGTGTCATACAGGAAATATGAACATGTAATTGAAGGGCAACCAAAGTGCAGGACCTGCATGATTAGCTTAGGCTAACGTTTTTCATTGGGCATCAAATGTTGGCACCAATATGTGATAAAATGTTTGATTGTATCGTCAACATTCCCCCTTCTTCCTCCTCTTCCTTAAACATCCTGGTGAAATCCTAGCCCCACTGAAATCAAAGGGAGTTTTGCCATTGATTTCAATGGATATTTGATTTAGGGGATGAAATCCTGGAAGTGGCTTGTGATTTGCAATGCAAGAAGACTGGCAGCAACAGTTGCATCAGCTGTTGAAGTTTGGTACAAAATCCAATGGCCTGAGTTTATTGTGTGAAGATTTCTTCACGTTTATTTTGTACAGCAGGCTGCACTGCAGAGTTAACAGTGTCCTTGGTAGTTACATTTACCACAGTATTTGTGGGGTTTTCCATTCTAAATATAAGGAATACTGCAAATACCATGCAAAAGTCAAACACCAGAGCCTGATATTAATTTTGGTATTAAAGTAGTGTCCAGGGGCTCCAATTTTTAGTCGGTCTTTTTTTTTTTTTTTAAAGACCCTTCTCCTCTGATATTCATACAAATAATATCGTATATACTGCTTCAGGGCTGAGCCAGATTCACTATGGCCTCACTTTCTCTCCCCTTCCAGCTCAGGCTTTGTGTCACTGTCAGATTCTCTATCCTTCCATAAAAAATGGTTGGGAGGTTCCTTCAAAGATGTAGGTAACATTGATTGCTGTAGGTTGAGATCTATAGCTTAACAGTTCATTCAGTCTGGAGCCTGCACTGATTTTCTTTGGTTGACGAGACACATATAGAAATAATCAATATCAGTACTATTATTGGTGTGGATGGACCTTTGGGAAATGGAGTACAGATTCTAGAATTACTGTTGTGTTACACATAGGGTAAATAACCTTGCATACAGATTTTTGACTTCTTTTGTCAGCACAAGGGATGGAAAGAATTAGCCTCACATTCTCCCTGTTATTCTGTTTTGTTATATTTTTTTTCTTCTCTGCCTTTGAAGGCATCAGTATTTATCCCTCTTCTAGTGTTTTCTTCTCAAATTTCTTAATCCCAGTTTTGGTGCCTAGGACATTCTGGGGGTTCTTGTTGTTTCTGGAATGGTTATTTTCTTACTTTTAAAATGAAGGGCAAACAGGTAGAGACATAATGCCAGTGTTTTTGTAGGGCTATTTAACTCATCTGGTGAGCCAGCACTGTACACGTCACTGAACTTCAGAAGACCTTTCAGAGTAACAACACATACAGCAGAGATGGCAATGTGGTCATCTAACTCGTGCTGCTTTAAAAAAACAAAAGAACTTCCACAGTTTATGAGAGTGACTATTGATAGCAGTCTGTGTTCTCTTTTCTTGAGAGTGAGGCTGAGCTCTGTTACAGACTACTAGCCTAGGGCAGTTTGCTAGCTAGATGGGACTTCATAAAAATATGTGCAAGGATGAAATCACAAGATTGTTAAGGTGGCTTCTTGTTGGTTTTGAGGGCAGTATTAGCTTGGCTGTTGAGATAGGTTGCTGTGATGTTGTGAAATGAAATAAGTGCCCACTGTGCCTAGAAAGAAGTTCAAAAACATTAATTATGTGTCTTCTTTTTCCTTTCTTCTTTACTTTGTATGTTAAGGACATGAGATTCTGCACACTGTAAAGCCTGTGATGTTGCTGTGAAACTAAATTTATGCTTAATGGGCTAACTTCATTTCTGTTTCATCACCACAGACCACGGTAGAGTTACACCAGGATGAATTTGTCCCATGGTGTCTAGCCGATGTGAACTTTTACAACAAAATTCTCCTTTCCTTCCTCTACTTTGTCTTACTTTGCCATTGTAATATTTTGTGATGTTTTAAGGCAATTAAAAATGAAATCCATGCCCTTGTCCCTAAATTTCAAGAAAGCAAAAACAGTATTTATTTCCTGATGAAAAAGCAATTTTGAAAAAAGTATAGTTAGATATACTGAAGTGGGTGCACTACATTTTTATGTGGCATTTCTATTTTTGTTCGGGATAGGTGCTGACTTGGCTGAATCATCACAAATGATGTACCCCACAAAATGAATTTTTTTGGGAGAGTGCAAGTTGTTGAGGTACATGATGTGTTCTTTGTAGTTACAGATTAATATTCAGCATAAATGCAGTAAAATAAGCTAACCAAGATCAAAAATCACAAGACCACACAAAAACCCTAAGGAAAACAATACAATCCAAGGGGCGAGGGGAACGGTAGAAGGTATTTTTTGAATACACAGACTTTATTTTATAATAGTATTACAGAAAACAAAATATCACCTAGCACAATCAACGCCCTCTGCAAATCTAATTATAAATATACTCGGGAAAACAAAATCTTTTATTTCACTTTTCCAACTCAATCTTCAGTTATCAATTTAACTGGAGCCTCCCAGTACTTCTAGTCCCATCTGTATTCTCCCCTCCATATTTCCCCAGCTGAGAGGGATATAAATTACTGTTATTCTCCAACTCTACAAAAATGTAAATATGGCACTAATGTCGCTCAAATTTTAATATAGAAGTTATAGAAACCATATCAAACAGGCTTTTCAAAATAGTTCAGATCAGTGTCAAAAATGTTAAACAAGTTTTTGTCATTTTTAAGTTATGCTTCTTGGCACTGCAGATATGATTTTGCCCATATCATAATCAGAGATCATTTGAAACGGCTGCTGGCATTGCTACAAATTCTTGGACAAGACTATTTCACTGAGCAAGTAGCTTGTGAGCAAAGGCCAGCTTCCTCCATATGCATGTGTAACCCATATGCCCCTCTGGATATGAACTGCATAGTGCAGTAAATTGTGTGGCCCTTGTATGTGCTAACACTGAAGGGGATTAAGATCAACTCTCTCAAGGCTGAGTCAGGTGAATAGATGCACTGTCTAGCTCTTTAGCAGGGAAAAGTTGATGTATTTGCAATAAAATACCACTCTGAACACAGTTAGATGGGTGTCACCATATAATACCTTAATCCTTGTGCGTAAAACTAGTCCAGGCACACTCAGAGGAACAAGTCTAAAAGTATTTTATGGCCAGATCTCTAGGCATTTGCTTCTTCAGAATCTCTTGTAGTACTGATGGTTCCTCCCAACCCATGCTGCTTTTGGTTACAAAAATATAGCAACCTTACAGGGACACACTGTTACAAGTACCTAAGCCTTCCTTCATTGTTTCAGCTTCTCTCTATTAGAAATCCATTAACTTCTTTAAATTTTGTGTCAAGCAGCATTGTATTCAATGGTGGCTCTTAAAATCTTTCCAGTTTCATTAGACAACTAAATGTTTGCTTTTCACTATACGTATGGAAAAGTCCTACAAGATTCAATAAAACCTGCTAAGATTTTTTTGGAGACTCTCATAGAATTGGATAGAAAATTCTATAGGAAGAATCAAAAACCCTAGACATAGTTTTTCACTCAGTGGGCCAGATCAGCTGGTCTAAAGCAGCATAGCTTCATTGCAGTCAGGGAACAATTGTGATTTATATCAGTTGAGGGCCTGGCCCTGTAGTTTTAAGTGTAACTTCTAGAAGACTTGGTTACATTTCTATAGAACCTTAATGGTTTAAATCCTATTAAATTCTATAAGATTTATATAAGGTTACCTTTTCAATATTCTGGTTAGTAAGAATAGGGAAATAAAAGAGAATACTGTAGCTACTCAAGTAACTATGTTTATTGATCTTAGATAAGATGGTAGGTTTTTAAGGCCTGTGGCTGTACAGTCAGATCTACCCACAGGAGTTTAAACCCCACTGCCAGAGGCTGACTAGAAGCAGCTCTTTGTGGCCAACCCCAAGACCCACATTGGATTGGAGGATGCAGCCTGGTTTCTGTCATCTGGAAGTGAATCAGATCTAGGTGTTTTATAGCAAAATTCCTTATTCAAAGGGAAATAATAATAATAATAATAATAATAAAAAACTAAATCCATGTGAAATGTCTACACTGAAGCCCAACACTCTGCAAAGTTTGCTCAGTTTCAGAATTTGTTACAAACTAACAACTTGAGCCAGGTTCATCAAAAGGTTCATAAATCTTAAGCACACCTAGGCCCGCTTTAAGGCAGGTCGGGTGTGCTGTCAAAGCTATGTGAAATTAGCAATTTCACATCATTCCAATGTGAATTTGGAGAGTTACCAAAGAAAATCTTAATTCAAGCCCCTGTGAAACAAACCACTGCATTTTACACGGCCTTAGAAAATCCCAAAATAGAATACGTTTAAAAATCTTTTTGATTATAAGAACTCACATGATAGCAAATCAAAGACCGTGAAATCTATTATATCTGTATAAACATAACTATATCAGTAGCACATGAAATAAATTATGCTGCTCAGTTTCTCAGTGTGTAATATCTTTTCTGAGCATATGTAAATTTGCTATAAGAGGTTTAAAAAGAGTTTCTTAAAATATACTCCAAACTACAACAGATTTGTCATTCATGCACTGCTGAGCATATAGGCTTAATTTTACTTTTTTGCTATTATTTTAAATCAAGGCACTTATCCAAAAGATCAAAACAGCTTTTAAATGGACATTTTGTGATGGAGGAAGTGATAATATGTGCAAGAATATGGTAATTTTTCATATTGTGAAGGTGCAGATAGGTAGTGGTATAAAGCTGATAGGTATGTTGTGAAAGTATAGAGATAGTGAGCCAAATCCATCCCTGATGTAATTCCTTTGACATCTATGATTCCATATGACATCTATGGGGTGAATTTGACCCAATAGGTCTAAGCATGCACCAATTTAGGGTAGTGTTGAGAAGAGTCTTTCAAGTTCCTATCATAAAAATCAGAGAAAACATTCTAAAATATAAGGGACACCACACAGTACTTGTAGAGAATGGTAATAAAAATTAGGAAAGCTATATATTTCCTGTAGCCTTGCTATTAAAGATATTAAAAGAATGTTCAGCTTTTATTTTCATGTCCAGCGTTAAATTCTGCTCTTCCTATTCCAGGCCTTAATGAGGAACACCATACTGCCAGAAAGGGGAAAGACAAAGAGAATTATATATTAAAAAAATCAGGGGACATCGAGAGGTATGGTTAAGAATATACAAACTTTATATAGATTTGGTTTTGTACTAGAATAATGCTAGAGGAAGTTACCAATTTTACTGAAACTGCCTATTAAGAAAAGGTCCATAATAAATATCAGAATGTCCCCTGAAGTGCCCAAAGGTAAAGTTTTACAACTTCCCCACCCCCGCAACAAAATAGATTTTAACTTTTATCATTCCAAATTTAAGTCCATTTTTCATGACAGAAAAAAAACCTCCTTTGTGTCCTGCAACGAGGCATGTAATTGTAAGATCCTTTTGAAAGAAAGTCCAACATACATGAATCAACACTGTTCAAACACATGAATAGAATGAACACACAGATGCTTATAATGCACCACTGCAGAGGTCCCAGTGCGGTGCTTTCATGCCATCTAGTGGACTTTATCCAAAACCACCATATAAGAAGGGACATTTATAAATCTCACGCTAAATTCAAATTTTTCCAGACTAAGATTCAGAACCAGCACTACTAACTCACACAAAATCTTCCTCAAACAACAGTGGGCCAAATTCTGCAGTCATTAGGCCACAACATAAGATAACGCTGATTGATTGCTGGTGTTTTGTACTTCCAAAACCACTGCTCTCAGGAACATTATCCTTCTGGAGCAATGCCATTCCAAATAGCACTGCACACACCATTTTGAATATGTAGGGCCTAATTTTCAAAATATACCTTTTAACCTATCCAGACTCAAATATATGTCAAAAACTCAAAGTGAGGAACACAAAAAGAAACACAAGAAACTTAAAATGCTGTGGGAATCATTCCTTTAGTGTAAATTTCTATAGCATCAGTTTCATGATTATTTCTGATATGAATATTTTTTACCAGTGAAGATGGCTAGTTAGACACTCAGCTGGCCACTTGTGAACACAAATACTTAATTTTCTTGTGCAAATTAGGATCCTGATGCAGAAAAGATGGACACATGTTTAGTTTTGGACTCACAATGGATGTACAGTGTGTAAATTAAATATGTGTATATCTTTACATGGGCATATAATTGTACGTGAGCATAGTCTTCAGAGGTTTGGAGGCTAAAACAGTATGAAACAGATACTTACCCTTTCCTGAACCAAGAATGGTCATAGCTAATTGGCACTAGTGCATTTTTAACACATACATACAGATGTGTGTGTTTTATTCCCACCCCTACTCCCTCAGATGCTGGCACAGAAATTCCTGGTTTTGACCACATTACGAATCTTAATGCCAGATGTGCATTTCATACTATAATTATTAACAAATGGAGAAATATCCTCCATCAGCACTTAATGAAGAGAAATTGATTGGTTTCACAGAGCCATGCAGAATAACTGACTTAACAGTGTGCTGGTGATGCTTAGGTGGCTTTTTTGGATGCCCTGAGATATTCATCTTCTGCATCTATGTTAAAGACTTACTCCTCAATTCTTTTCCTGGTGGGAATTGCTGCTCTGATGCAACCTGCTGCCTAGGAATTCTGTCATGGCTCTTTGGATTAGCCGATGATCAGATTTGCTGTGACAATATGAAATTTGTTCCTCCTCAGCTCATCTCTCCCTACTTTCAAAAATTATCTGAAGGCCCCCTTTTATCAGAGGTATTTTTCAGTTTCAAATCTCTGTTAGCCCTTGCACAGCAAGATAGCTCTAAGCCCTGTCAAATACATGTGCTGTTTCCAAAGCATTTTATTTGGCTTTTTATCTGGTTGTATATTGTTTTTATAATATGCTTAATTTTATTGCACTAAGGGCCTTGGCTGCAGGAGAGAGAGACTTTATAAATACAAATTTTTATTATTATTAACAATGCTGGGATGGCAGCAAATACTTGGACAGTGGATCCAGGGCACACTTTGGCTATTCATAAGTCACAACAGGGAAAATCCAGTATAACACTACAAATAGATAACTAGTGCGTATAGATCATATCTAAAGGAACCTTCTTTTATTACTGCAAACACCTAAAGGAAGAAAAAATAAATGAAATAAAAATAAATACTGATACATTAGAGCCTGATTATGCAGCTAGCTCCCTGAGGGCAAACCTTGGCATCCCCGTAGGGCTCCACTGAAATAAATGGGGCTCTGTGATGACAACAGGGTCAGTCTTCATGGAGCTCACTGAAGGATCCTTAGGCCTCAATCCTGTAACTGATACAATGTGAACATGCTACTTTGGCAAAGAACTTAGTGAGGCTCTGTGCAGGTGTATGAGTCCATCCACACAGAGCCCACTGCAGGATCAGAGCCTAATTTATCAGCATATATTTGTTTTTTAAAAGTTGATGGGGATCTTCATGAACCCATCCATGCACTATCAAATCAAACGAACACCAAACATTCATAGTAATTATAATGTGACTAACAAGCAACTGCTCTAAGTACTAGACTTTAGAATACTAATAAACCTGGCTTTGGAATAAGATTTTGAATTACATCACAATCTGAATATTGAATGAAACAGAGGACAGAGACTTTTAGAATAATAACGAGGTTTTAAAAAAATAAGACAGGTGGCAGAAGTTGTATAGAACTATGCCTAAGAACTAAGGAAAACATAATGAGTTCTACACACTGGAATAATTCCCAATGAAGAGTAGCTGCCCAGTAAGACTAAGTTATCCCAAATTTTGGTTCTTCACATTAGAACCCCAGTATCATATGCAGTTCCCCAATTCTTGCTTTTCTAAATTGATGTAACATGTCTGTTTTGTGAAAATTCTCCTCTTATGACTCATTCTTTGCTCTTTTTGGACTTTCATATCCTCAAAGCACAATCTGGATGCACAACCTGAAGCACAGATGCAAAACCTAGATAAGCTGAATAAGAATTTTGCATAAGCTAGAAAGGAGGCTTACATTCCACGACTTTCATACCTAAATCACACACTGTATTTTGAATGTCAGTCTGGATGGAATAGACTCCCAGGTTTCCTTTTTACATTTCCTTCTATTAGGAGCTAAAAACTTCATAATTTTTGTGTAGAAGATACAGATAGTCACATTATGGAAACAGCTTCTTACACAGAGCTGCAAATTTATGCCTAATATCTGAGAAATTGCCTAGTATTATATTATTGATTTTAGTTTTTTAACTCTTTGGTAAAAAAAAAAAAATCCACTAGTTACCTGCTTCTGGTCTTTTCCTTAATTCTGAATCTTATTTAAAAGCTTATTTTCTGAATGTTGGAGCTTTGGCCTGCTACCCTTCCTCATTAGTCCCATTGACTTCATGGGATTACTTATGTGCGTAAAAGCTCCTTGATCTTTGTCATTTAAATTGTACACAATAAATCCTATCAATTGCAGAGTCCTGGCTCTGTGGCTCTTAGTATGTTGTGTGTATTTCACACCATTAGGGCATGTATTCATCTCATTCCTTTGTTTCACTCCCTGCTTCTTTCTTGCCCTGGTTCATGTCTTTAAAAATATCTTTTTTTGTTTGTTTTTGACAACTCCTCTCATATTATATGTCCCTCACTTTACGTCCCAATTACCTTCCATCCTACAGTGGACAATACAAGATATGCTTTCCATTCAGTTAGAAGTTCAGGGAGACACTGTATTGATCAAAACAGGTTAAATGACATATGTCAATTCATGAAATGCCTAATCACTATATAGTTTCTTATTATAAAATAATGTAATAAACCAGTGAATGTTGGTGCAAATCAGTGCTCTCTACTGGGCATAACCAGAATTGCTCATCTGTGTTTCACAGGCTCTGTACTTCAAAGAAATAAAATATTTTTCCCCCGCAGCTCAAATAAGAAGGGTCTATGCTTTTGGACTAGAAGGATCTCAATTCTATCTATTGCTATTGCAGCAAAATTCTAATGTCCAGGTTGCACAGCAAAGTGACAACTGTCAGTTATTTTTCCACAGGTTTATGACAATATATTTATATTGTTCTATTAGAATTTTCATTTGTATCTTTCTCCTGTTGCATGTGCTACCTCTGTACCCTTCAAAGTTCAAAGAATCAAAATTAATATTGCTAAGAAACCAGAGGAACAACTGATTAATGCTATACACCAGTTCTGACAATAAGTTACTTAATCTCTTGGTACCTTAGCTATCCCACCTATAAATTGAGGATAGTAATGCTTACCCACCTTTTCAAAGTTCTTCGAGCTCCACACATGAAAAAGTTCTATTTAAGTCCAAAATATCATTTCCACCATATACACCATTACATTTGTGTACTTGATTTTTTTGTATTTGTTATGTATTTATAGTTCAGTGACCTTCCTTTTACAACAGTGAGTCAAAACAGATACCATGGTGATAGGTTCATTACAATTGCTGCTCAAACTATGGTATAATGCCAAACTTACTCCCATAAAAATTAATAGAAATACTCCCAGTGACATCAGTGGGAGCAGGATTGGATCCTGGTCACGATGGCCCAGATTTTCAAAAATGCTCAGTAATAACAGCCAGTGCCATCGTTTCAAAAGTGCTTGACAGCACATTTTGCATGCTGAGCTTTTTGAAAAACATGGTATAAGTGTCACATTGAGAGCTTTTAAAACCTGGCACTTTTTTCTATATAAAACAGAAACTTATCTCTGACCCAACTGTGGGCCAACTGTGGGTGCTGAGCCCTTGAATATAGCCCTGTATTTTCAGGCATACTGTATGTGTCTATATGTGCACACGAGTATGGATACGGAACTTGCTGGTCAAATTTAAATCTTTATGTGGAGTTGCATAAATTAGTTCACTTCTAGTCAGGCTGATAACATACTAAGAGCACAATGTGCCTATATGAACTTCAGTAGGGGGTTTGCTGATTACAGTGGGAGCAGAAATTCCAGAATTGTTTACAGCCTTATGGGGCATTACTTCAAAACTCATTTGCCTTCTCTTACACCTCATCAATTCTCTGAAAAATAAAAGAAACCCAAAATTAAAAAAATAAGATGAAAATTTCACATTATAATTATGTACCTTATTGAGAGAGAACTATCACTAAGGCAGATCTTGGGAACCTAGCAACTCAGGAGGACAGATACATTCAGTGAGAACTAGCTAAATATAATCAGGTTGCAAATTGCTGTTAGATTAAACCTTTCCAAATTAACACATTATCATCTATGTGTATAATGTGAGTGGAGCATACATCTTTCAGATATCCGGAATAGTGTACAACACAGGGAAGTCTTAACCAGGCTTAACCAGGCTAGCATGAAAAAAAAGTTGTGGGAATTTACTATTGTTATCTGTTTATTTTTCTTTCTTTTCTAGTTTTGACCTGTTCATTGAATGGCTCAATCCTGAAAGGTGCTACATACCTTCATGTCCTCTTGACTTCAGTAGAAATTGAGGACATTCAGCCCCTAGTAGGCAGCTCTAGTGGCAGCCTTCATGCCTGGAGTACTCCCTGGCAGTCACCATTGCATCTTTGCCTCGGTTTCGTTGAGTAAGAGTTTTAATACATTTTAATAAATATACTGAACAGCACCCTTTCATGATCTAGTTTAGTCAACCCCAAAGGCAGGTCACACAATTTGACCTCCCTCTCAACTTTTCTGGCACATACTGGGCTATCTTCTAAACTGTCCCTACAGTTTCCCTCCATAAGGCAGGAGTTTCCCAAAATTCTCCTCCATGGAACTGGAGCTGTGGTTCAGGCCAGCAGCAGGATTTTTGCCAGCTTCTCCTCTAGTTGGGCCCTTTTACCAATCAGTCTTTCCACCCTCAGGCTAGGAAGGTGCAGCAGGTAGACCTTCCCCTACTACTCTTTTCTTGCTACTAATTCAGGGTCCTGCAGGAACCTCCTTGCAGTATCTACAGGCATCTGCCCTCCTATGAAGAAGGAGGAAGCATTTATGCTGGCCTCTTATCCCAGCTCATTCTTTATTGGTTGGGTGAGAGGGGAGCCCTGCCCCACCCTCTCTGCAAGGCTCCAGGTCCCAGTCCCTTAAAGATACAGTAAAAAGATTCCTTCCACCTCTATTCTTCCCAGGATCTCTTTCCTCTCTCCCCATATCTCTACAGTCCTTGTGTATAAGACCACTCCAAACTCTTAAAGGCCTTGTCACATGATGGGAAGGAATGACCTGTAGGCAGTATTGCACTTATGGGGCAGACAACCCTATCACTAAAAACATTACAGGACTTAACTCCAGCATAAAATACCTCATGTTCAAAGCAGTACAGTGCACTATGGACTTGATCCAAAGCCCATTAGAGTCAATGGGAACATTCCCAATTGACTTCAATCGGCTTTGGATCAGATTTTGTGACCACACAGAAATAAAACAAACAACAGAGTGCCAATCCAATTAAGTAACAGTTGCCTAAATATAAGAAAGGTGAGGAATAGGTCCCTTCCAGACAAAATGATGAGACTTGTAATCTTGGATTACGTACATACATACAGTGGTCACCATTAAAAGTCAGCATTTGCCAATACTTACCACACTATGTGGTCAGAGATACCCGAATACTTCCCTGAATGACAGCTACAATCTTTCATAGCATGGTAAATGTTAATAAATGATGACTTTTTAATGATAGCCATTGTATTATGGTGAGGGAGACTTTATAAATGTGATAAACAGAGAGACAATTGACTATTGCTATATTTATGATATGGGTCAAAAACATTTAGGAAAGTTGCTCCTACAAGTAGAATCCAGACATCTTATTTTAGCTTTAGATTTTTCTCTATTCAAAGAAATACTGTTTCAGCCATGCTGCTGTGAGGTGATTAATTATACCACTCACTCACTCAGTGGTTATATTAATCATAGAGTTCCTTATGGATATTCCAAAAGATTTATTTCTAGTACTGTTCTATTTCAAAATGCCACCACAAATTCAGATAGGATGAACAAAGCTGTGTCCTTGAATGTGTTCCAGGCCCTATTGCTCCTTTACAATTGATATTCTTATTTCTGAAAGCATATTGGTCAGTTTGTTTCTCCACTGCTAAGGACAGAGAGGGACTAAGTGCTAGAGATATATATAGTCTAAGACTTTTTTTTTTTTTAAATGTGGACTTAGGCATCTCATCATAGAGTGAGCTGAGCCTGTAGGGGGCAAAAGCCCCCTTACTCCACCTTGTTCCTAAGCCAGGTGACTAAGAGTCATATAACAGCACCCCTAACGCAGTACTTTGTACAAGATGGACTGCCTGCTTACACAACGGGAGAGGCTTGTACTGGAGGCAGTTTCTTTGGCAGTACAGCCAAGATAGTGGCAAATGGGGATTCAAGGCCAGGCTGTAGAAGAAGGACTGCATGTGCCAGGGGAAAAAAGACTATAAAGTGCTGTTCCTAGAAGGAGGGCTGTGTAGAACCCTGCATTAAGGGCAGAAGTGGTACAGTCCATGGAAGGAGGGCTGCATAGACCCCGGCTGTCCTGGGGAGGATGCTGTGAGACTAGGAAGGCCTGGGGAACTGTATGTTCATTTTCATATATAGTTTGTAACCTGTCCTTTAAATCGGCTTCTGTACCCAATGACTGGAAGATAGCTAATGTAACGCCAATATTTAAAAAAGGCTCTAGAGGTGATCCGAGCAATTACAGACTGGTAAGTCTAACGTCAGTACCGGGCAAATTAGTTGCAACAATAGTAAAGAATAAAATTGTCAGACACATAGAAGACCATAAATTGTTGGGCAAAAGTCAATATGGATTCTGTAAAGAGAAATCATGTTTTACTAATCTATTAGAGTTCTTTGAAGGGGTCAATAAACATGTGGACAAGGGGGATCCAGTGGACATAGTGTACTTATATTCAGGGGTGGCTTCAGGTGCCAGCTCAACAAGCGTGTGCCTGGGGTGGTGACCTATGGGGGGTGGCCTGCCGGTCACTGTGAGGGTGGCAGTCAGGCTGCTTTCAGCAGCATGCCTGCGGGAGGTCTGCTGGTCCCGCAGTTTTGGTGGCAATTCGGCAGCTGGTAGACCGAAGATGCGGGACCAGCGGACCTCCCGCAGACATGCCGTCAAAAGCCTCCTGCCTACCGTGCTTGGGGTGGCAAAATACATAGAGCCGTCCCTGCTTATATTTCCAGAAAGCCTTTGATGGAGGTCCCTCACCAAAAGCTCTTGCATAAATTGTCATGGGATAAGAGGGAAGGTCCTTTCATGGACTGAGAACTGGTTAAAAGGCAGGGAACAAAGGGTGGAAATAAATAGTAAATTTTCAGATTGGAGAGGTGTAACAAGTGTCCCCCAAGGGTCAATCCTAAAACCAATCCCATTCAACTTAGTCATAAATTATCATAAGAAAGGGGTAAAAAGTGAGGTAGGAAAGTTTGCAGATGATATTAAACTGCTCAAGATAGTTAAGACCAAAGCAGATTGTGAAGAACTTCAAAAAGATCTCACAACAACAAAATGGCAAATGAAATTTGATTTGGATAAATGTAAAGTAATGCACACTGGAAGAAATAACCCCAACTATACATACAATATGATGGGAGCTAATTTAGCTACAATGAACCAGGAAAAAGATTTTGGAGTCATTGTAGATTGTTCTCTGACGACGTCCATGCATTATGCAGTGGCAGTCAAAAAGGCAAACAAGATGTTAGGAATCATTAAAAAGGGGATAGAAAATAAGAAGGAGAGTATCTTACTGCCCTTGTATAAATCCAAGGTACGCCCACATCTTGAATACTGCATGCAGATGTGGTCTCCTCATCTCAAAAAAGATATACTGGCTTTAGAAAAGGTTCAGAGAAGGGCAACTAACATGATTAAGGGTATGGAATTGGTCTCACATGAGGAGAGATTAAATAGGCTAGGACTTTTCAGCTTGGAAAAGGGGAGACTAAGGGGGGATATGATAGAGGTATATAAAATCATGATGTAGAGAAAGTAAATAATAATTTACTTGTTCCCATAATACAAGAAATACTCCCTTTTGTTTGTTTTAAACCTGCTGCCTATTAATTTAATTTGGTGGCCCCTAGTTCTTGTGTTATGAGATGGAGTAAATAACACTTCCTTATTTACTTTCTCCACACCAGTCATGATTTTATAGACCTCTATCATATCCCTCCTTAGTCGTCTCTTTTCCAAGATGAAAAGTCCCAGTCTTATTAATCACTCCTCATACAGAAGCCGTTCCATACGCTTAATCATTTTTGTTGCCCTTTTCTGAACCTTTTCCAAGTCCAATATATCTTTTTTGAGATGGGGCGACCACATCTGCACACAGGATTCAAGATGTAGGCGTACCATGGATTTATAGAGAGAGGCAATATGATATTTTCTGTCTTATTATCTATCCCTTTCTTAATGATCCCCAACATTCTGTTAACTTTTTTGACTGCTACTGCACGCTGAGTGGGTGTTTTCAGAGAACGATCCACAATGATTCCAAGATCCCTTTCTTGAGTGGTAACAGCTAATTTAGACCACATCATTTCATATGTATAGTTTGGATTATGCTTTCCAATGTGCATTACTTTGCATTTATCAACACTGAATGTCATCTGCCATTTTGTTGCCCAGTCATCCAATTTTAAGAGATCCTTTTCTAGCTCTTCGCAGTCTGCCTTGGACTTAACTATCTTGGGTAATTTTGTATTTGCAAATTTTGCCACCTCATCATTTACCCTTTTTTCCAGATCATTTATGAATATGTTGAATAGGACTAGTCCCAGTACAAACCCCTGGAAGACACCACTATTTATCTCTCTCCATTCTGAAAACTAACCATTTATTCCTACCCTTTGTTTCCTATCTTTTAACCAGTTACCAATCCATGAGAGAACCTTCCCTCTTATCCCAAAACTCCTTACATTGCTTAAGAGCCTTTGGTGAGGGATCTTGTCAAAAGCTTTCTGAAAATCTAAATACACTATATCCACTGGATCCCCTTGTCTACCTGCTTGTTGACCCCCTCAAAGAATTCTAGTAGATTGATGAGGCATGATTTCCCTTTACAAAAAAACATATTGACTATTCCCCAACAAATTATTTTCATCTATGTGTCTGACAATTTTGTTCTTTACTATAGCTTCAACCCATTTGCCTGGTACTAAAATTACTGGCCTGTAATTGCCAGGGTCACCTCTGTCACCATGCTCACTAGCTGGTTATATTATATATATAGTATATTGCTACTGCTGTTTGCTTATTGTTCAAGCAGGGAATTTCTATCCCTGGAGATTCTATGGTACAATTTATTCATTTAAGATTTTTACTCTATTTGACTATGCTTTCTTTCACATATAATGCCGCTTCCCCACCAGCACAACCTACTCTAAATTAAAAAGGTTTGTGGTGTTGTGAATAAATTCATGAGACCTAACTCGAATTCCTGATTTCTTTGTCAAAAGTGAAAGTGAACAGAATTATTTCCTCTCAGTTCCTGGGAAAAAAACACCAAGTGAAATTAGTTGAACACAGAAAAATTGAATAAATGATCCACCTAACTGCCCCTCTGAGAATGGATGCTCCAGTCATCTCAAGGGCCCAAGATCAAGACAAATCTGATCAGTGCTATTCTTTCCACACCAGCCATCCTCCTCTTGGTGCTTTGATACACCCTGTTCAAGAGATTTACAATGCAGGGTTAAGCTACTCTCATGATCAAAATTAGTCAGTCATGTAATTCCTATTTAGCAGTCACAGAATTGGCTCCTGGTATATCAAAAAGTTGTGGAAAAGTAAAAATCCTTACTAAATTGGTACTCAGTCATTGAAATCAATAAGCATATCTGAATAAGGAATGAGTGAAATCTTGAATCAGTCCCAGGATCTGCACTGATGATCTTAAAATTGTGATTACATTCAAGGCCGTACTGTCTAGAACCATTTTATTTTTCTGGCTTTGAATGGGTGAAGCTGATTATGATTATGATTATGATATTTGAAGATCCTAATAACATTCCAGAACTCTATGAACTACAGACTATTAAAACCTAGTGTTCTGGAATCCATTTGTGCAGTGTCAGTGGACTATTATGAAAACAGTAAAAATAAACTCAATATATGTGCATAAACCTTCTGAAAAGGATAATTTTTTTTATCATTTTTGTTTTTATTGATATATCTACAACCAAACTGAATGTCAGTTTCTGGGAAACCACAGGTGGAGGTTTCTGGTAATTTTGCAGGTAAAACAGGCAATGAAAGTACTTGCAAGATCTTACAGTAGATGAGGAAGTGTTAGTAAAGTCGTAACAGGAGGGTATAGATCATTGACAGAAGATCTTCTTTTACAGTATTGGTAAACTTTCTTAAGATCAGACTGCAAAAACTAGGATTTATCAATTTTGAAAGGGGAAGAATCAGAGGAGACTTAAGTGAGATATTTAAAAAATTATGTAGAGTAAATGATCAGACCTTCTTTCATGTTTTCCCACAGGGCAAGAAAAAGGACACACCCAATGGAGTTAATCGCAGGAAAATTTTAATCAAATAAAAGGAAGTTATTTTTACACTGCATGTGTCAAATTCTCTACTGCAAGTTAGTGTCACATACAGTTGATAGATTTTAATAATGATTTTATACTGTTATAACATTTAATAAGATATATAGCTAGTATTTCCATTGAGCCAGTGCTGGTCAACTCAATGAGTGTCAATAGGCCCTAACATTTTAGATTAGCCCCATATCCTTAACAGCATCCCAGAAATATGCTTTTTAAACAGCTGCCTTTGTTCTTTGCAGTTTCAGATTTCTTCTCCACATCCTACTCCCCTAGCCCAGCCTCTCTAGTCCCTCTGAACTGCCATCAGCAATGCATGCTGTTCCCTAACCCTGCATTGTCATCATGCAGCTGCAGCTCCTCCCCTAGGCCTACAACTGCCACTGCTAACGAAATGGAGCCAGTGCCCTCACATGGGAGCTGTTTCTGCTTGGCAGTTTCAGAAACTGGCTTCCCACGGCCTCATCAAAATGGCAGCCCCTAGCCTCTCTGTGCTCTAGACCAGGAACTGTGGGCCTATTGATTAGTAGTACCCTGCACTGTGGTTCCATAGGTGACCATTATGGGCTTCCAATTTTAGTACAACACTAAAGCCAACAAATGAAAAGATACTTTTACAAGTAAGGTGAACCATGGGATGGTGACAAACCTAGTTGCCATTCTCTTTATTCCCTTATAATTTTCTTTTACCTGGTGCCATTCAAATATCTAAATTTGTTCATCAATAAAAAATGACAAGTAATCAGAAGGTCCATATTTACTATTATTATCATAAATTGTGCGTGATCCTTAATTCAAGCTATATATGGTATTTGAGCTATTGATTAAAAAAAAAGAGTAAGAAAGAGAAAGTGAGTGACATCACTTTAGCATCATCACCTCTCAAAGGAGAAAAAAGATGATTCTCACCGATCATCATTTAACACAAGATAACAGAGAAATCTCACTCAGTTCTAATCCAGCCTTTCCTGTAAGGCTCAGCTTGTCACAATGTATAGCTTTCTTCCCTTTGATAAGGTCAGTTTGCCAAAAAGAACAAAGTGCACATGAGTAATACATTACTCAAACACTTGTATACATACATCTATTTTTCTTACCAGGTCTCACTATTCAGAAAGGTACAGACATGGCACCATGATAAAAAGGGTCATTTAAAAGACTTCACAGAGGCTCCGTACTGTGAAGGATTGAATTTTCACTTGAATGCCTACATTTTTACATCTTTTTCTTTAGAGAAATATTCTTTTTGAATGGCAGACTGCAGCTGGGTGATTTTTTATGTCACTGACCAGGAATATATAAAATATTAGAACACATTTGTCCCAACAGAGGAACGCTGCTAACTGAGATGTACCACACTGTAGTTATGGAGGCTATGCAACTCTTACCACTCTAAGCTTGCTAGTTTCATTTCTTAGCTACCTCAAGTTCAGTCAAGGTGGAATTCTGAGGCACCTCACTCGTAAATGATAGATAAATTAAAATAAGTTATGAAAACCTTAGTTTCCATACTCACCCAATGGATTATTTTCCATAATCACAGCTACTGGCATAATTCTGACTCCAGTCCATTCATTTTATCTTCTCATCCTATTTGAACATTTCAGGGCAACGTTTGTAAAAGCTCTGCTCACAAATTTGTGGGACTAATTGTATGCTTACATCTGTGCCTGCATTGGAAACTAGGGAAGAGAACTAGCATCCCGAATCCCAATGGGAGACAGAGGTGCTGAGCACTGCGTATCTAACAGAGAAGTGAAAAAAATTGTAATGAAACCAAGCAAAATTCATTGATTTCAGGTCTTATAGTGTTAAACACCTGAAACCTTAGTGTATTTTAGAGAGGTTTGCAAATGTGGAGTGTGTTTCCTCTAAACTGGGGTTGATTGTGATTTGATATGGAAATAGGTTTCTTTGCCTAGTGGCACTGGCTGGGTTTTTAGGGTTAATCATTTGTGCAAGAATCTCAAAGTGGAACTAAGCATATCATGCTTAGTAAATTCAGAAAAAAGATTTGCACAAACCCCTGCAAATAACAACTGTAACATTTCATGCAGCTCCAGTGTGCACTAGCTTAAACAATAATTATTACTTATTATTTGTATTTTAGTAGAATGTGATAAGTGCTATACAAATATATAGGAAAGCATAGCAACATAGTTCCTACTTTCATCCAGGTGGATCCCAAAAATTTACTAACTGATTTACAAGCTCCACTGAGCTCCATGTTAGGACGAATATTCAGGGCTTGATCCAAAGTTCACTGAAATCAGTGGGACTTTTTCCCACTGACTTCAGTGGAAAAAGTGGTTTTGTATCAAGCCTTACATTTTTAACACTCAGTGTAGCTTGCAAATCAGTTTACACATACTATTTACTTTTACTACAGTATCTATACTATTCTCCATACATAGATTGGTAAATTTTGTAATAAATTTAATTATTGAGGTAGTTCATATCCTGTTTTTAATGGGGTCCACTTAATAGGCAAGATTCTTTTCTCAGATCCATACTGCTTTGATTCCTAATATGAAGTGTTTCATTCATTAAGCTCTTGATCTTATTTTTGTCACACAACATTTTAAAGCCCAAAGTAAATGGTAGTTGACAGACAGGGTCAAGAAGAGAAGCAGCTCACTAACAGAAAACAAAAAACAAACATTCTAATTCTTCTGGCAAAAAAAAGAAAAAGAAAAAAGAAAAAGAAATATACACACCAAAGTACTTTTAAGACATGAAGTAGTAAATAAAGTGGCATCAATTTTCTTCTTACTATTTGCCTATTTATTCAGGTATTGCCATAGATTTTTCTTCTGACAGAGGTACATTCTTCCTTTCTCACCAAATTCTCCCCTGGCTGGCTGCTTGTCACATGGGTAAGATTTAGAACAAGTCCAAAGAACGTCATAAGCTGAATGCAACCCTGGATCCATCCCCTGCTGTGATACATACCTTTCAACTTTCCAAAGAGGAAAATGGTTTTTCATTTTTAGCAAACCACGTGCGCGTGTCCTGCCATAAAGTATTTACTCTTTTTTCACAAAAATATATGTGAAAACTCAGTATTCACCTGTTTTAGTTTACAGATGATGCAAAATTTTTGTTATACAACTCTAATTGCTTGCAAATATTTCCTTTATTAAGAAGAGCTGCTGCATTGAGCTGCTGTTCCGATCTGTTTTTGACAGTGATGAGGACCTGCTTGAATTTCAGGTCTGGAGCTAAACTTCCGCAGAGTTTGAAGGTATTCTGGGATTTAGGGAAATCATCTCCAGCTGAGTATCTGTATGTTTTCTGATAGTGTACTTTTCATTATATTTGTACTACTGTTATTATTTTGATCACTGATAGTCTACTCCAATAAGCTAGAAGACAAATCCTCAGCTGATGTAAACTATCACAGTTACATTGACTTAAATAGAGCTATAACAATTTACACCAACTGATCTGCCCCTAGGTGTAATTTAGACCTCATTACATGCACTTAACCTGCGCTTCTCCTGTGTAAGGGAGTCTGAATTGGTCTGACTCATATACCGAAGAACTGAAGGAGGATAAAAGAAGGATTAAGTTAAAGTAAGATAGGGACTATCTACTAGATAAATCATATCCTCAGCTATTGCAAAATATTAAGTTGAGAGTTTACAATTTATTTTCAGTTTTTGAATTTCTTCCTTTATTTAAACATTCAAGATTTTTCATTTATTTGTAAGTTATTTTTGTCATGTGAGTAATTGCTGTTGCATCACCATTATGGTGTGTGGCCATTCTTTTATTCATAGAACTAGTTCTTGGCTGAAGAAGGTGTTACTATAGTCTGAAGGTGAGCTGTCTGTCAATGACCCATCACCATAGTATCTGGATTCTTCTTTATCCTCTAAGTCCTGGGGCCAAATTTTGCTGTCAGTTGTTCACTTTAAATCTTAAAAGCTGTAGCTAAAGTCAAATATGAAAAAATGTCTTTTTTCTATGTACTTTTTGGACAAATTTGAATAATTAGTACAAAGGAATATTTATTTATTTGTGTTTTAGTAGTGCCTAGAGTCTCCATCTCAGATCGGAGCCCCATTGTGCTAGGCACTGTACACCTGCAATAGTAAGACACAGTCACTCTCTTAAAGAGCTTACAGTCTAACTAGACAAGACAGACAAAGACCAGGAGGGGAACTAGGGTCTTGAGGTCATTTACCCAAGGTCACACAGAAGTCAGTGACAGATTTGGGAACCGAAACCAGATCTCTGGACTCCCACTCCAGGGCCATCTCACAAGCACAAAGTTTGTGTGTCTACATCTATGCGCCAGTTTTACTTCTCTCTCTGCCCTTTCTTTGTCTCTGACACTTAATTACGTTTCTACTCTTCACTTTCAAAGCTCTCATAACTCTACCAAGGTCTTTGTCCTTATCTCCTCCTCTACCTACTTTCACATCCTGACCACCCTGCCCTACTTTCTTCTCCTGCCCACACCATTTCCTTTCCCTACTCCAGACTTCTGGAATTTTTTCTTTAAAATAATATTTCTTTAAAATACTAATAATACTAATTTTGATTTGTTATTATATATGTGAGTTATAAAACGAACACACAAATTGATCTCAACTCTACATATGGACATTGCTTTTTATGCTTGGAGTAATCACACCATCAGTATATAGCAAGCTGCATCCCTCACCTCTTAAAATCAAAATAAAACCAAAACAAGCAACCCTACAAACTCTCACATCCCGTGCATCATTCTAGCCTCAATGACCACAGGTAACAGTGTATTAGGTCTGTTACTTAGCTTGTAAGTCCTCTGGGGAACAATCTGTTTGTTCTGTATTTGTACGACACCTAGCACAATGGGATCTTTGTTCATGACTAGGGCTCCCAGGTGCTACCATAATACTACCAGGAATAATAATCTGTATTAAACTGTTCGGTTTTGGATCCACTGTGCCTTTAGTCTCCAATTCCTGAGCCCAGCAAAGCAACTAAGCACATATCTAAATTTCAGCATGTGAGTCATTACATTGATTTCAATGAGACTATTCACATGCTTTCAGCTAGTTGAAACTTCCACAGTGAGGGAATATCAAGACCATGTATATTCTGATAATGATTGCTTTTTCTTTTGTGGTAAGGAAATACCACTCTTTAAAGTGACCGTATTTGTAGCTTATGGCAAAAGCACCTACATCTTGGGATCTGTGCTTTTTTAAAGCTATAAAGGTATAAATAAAACTAATACATTAATAAAAGTACACTATTGACACCATACACATAATAGTTATAATAATAAATAACAATATCCTATCATACTGTATAGTTGAAATGACTCCTCACAACACTTTCATATGGCTCCTCAGCAGAAGTTAGGTATTGTTGTTGTTCTCTGTCATGCGATGATAATGTGAAGGGAGAGTTAGTTTTCATAGCTAGTGCATATTCAGGTCACATGGCCAGAGTCAAATGTCGGCACAGATGATTTGCTTCTCTAACTGGGGTCTGACTCAGTGCTTGTATACTTCCTGATATCTTTGGATTTCTGTGTTGGTTTCATTTGCCCTTGAATGTTTATGAAGATGCCTGCTACTGTCATCTTTGGAGCCTGTTTATTCCCTTGTGTTGATATAATTCAGTGTTTTAGAATATCACAATGTAACATTTCACTATGCTAAATGCTAGCAATAAATGCATTGTCATCACCTGATGATTAAATATACAATATAGGAGTAGAGAGAGAGAACCTGTCAGGCTGTATGTATAGGGGAACTTAAATACATTAATGGAGGTTAAGTCCATTAATGGCTATTAGCCAGGATGGGTAAGGAATGGTGTCCCTAGCCTCTGTTTGGCAGGAGAGAGAACACTTGATTGTTACCTGTTAGGTTCACTCCCTCTGGGGCATCTGGCATTGGCCACTGTCAGTAGACAGGATACTGGGCTGGATGGACCTTTGGTCTGACCCGTTATGGACATTCTTATGTTCTTAAATGCATAACTTCCATTAGTGTTATAGATTCTTCAAGCGTCAGTGGGTGAACAGTCCCCATTATTTTTATTCAGATTGTATACCAGACCCTGATCAGTTGTAAAAGTGGGCAGAAGCTGAAGGAAATGGACAGCACTAGCAAATACCATAGGGCAACAAAAACCTAGATAACCTTTTGCTCATTTTTCATTTCTCCCTTTGTTAAAGTAGTATCAGAGCATATCTGTCTAGCTAGACAGATGTAAACCAAACTCATCACCATAGAATCTGAGTGCTTAGGACTGCATATAACACCAGAATTAAAAACAACAAGCAAAACATAAAATGATTTTTCAAAAATCCTTTGTATTTCAGAAGCAACTTGTTACTAGCTAAACCAGAGGCATAATATAGAGATGGTAGATTTGCCCCAAATGCATTATGATTGTTTAGAGTCATTCCAATGGTACTGATTCTGATCTCAGTTACACTGATGTATATCAAGAGCAATGCAGCTAAAGTCAATAAAGTAACACTGGTGTAATACTACCATAAGTTAGAGGAGACTCAGGCCTTTAATTTATATTTAGAGATAGTGTATAGAAAGCATTGCATATATTGGCTTGAAAGCCCTCTGGGTAGGCACTTTGTACTCACCATATTCTGTATTCTGTTGAGCACGTCAGGCTCAAAAAATTCAGTGGTCATCATTACATTGTCATTGTTACCATACAGTTACCACAGTTATTGTCTGTTCCAAGTGTTGAGGAAAACTGTGGTGTCATTCTCAGATATCACTTTATGTAAAATGAGGTGACATTCTGACTTTTTTAAGGCAGCCATTGTAATGAAGTGAAAGAAAAAGGGGATCTACATCCCTATGAGAAGTTAAGCACAACACAGTACAGCACAATTGCAAATGACTTTTTGGGTATCATTCTTCAACTTATTAGCTCAACATTATAGTTAGTTATAATTAGTTAATTACACAGCTGGGAAATTTTTATCATTTTATGTGTGATCTGTATGCACAGCTCCCACTAATATTAACGAGTGCAGCTACAGATCAATGGCATGATATCAATCTTTCTTTCCTCTTGCCGCATGAAAGTACCATGGCAAGTTGGATTTCTAGCTGTCCTCATTTTTGCAGGGCTGTTACAATTTTTCTTTGGGACAGGCTTATGTCTTAGTCACTGGGGCCCAGGCAACACAATGTCATCATGCCAAAATAACACATCATGAGTTAAATGTCATGGTTTGGTGAGGGCTCCTTAACAGAATCAAGTCTTATATAGAAATATAGTTTTCATATTATGACAAAGCTAAAATGGTTGATTGTGTACAGATTTATTTGTGCTCATTTCTATACAGCCAGCTGCTTAATATGGATAAACTGGTTAAGAAACAAGCGCCAATTTTCAGTGTTCTGCCCAATTTTCAGATGTAAACAGACTCAAAGGTCTTTTTAGATTTCAATAGGCATGACACTTTCCTCTTCCTGTGTCCCAATAGAAGTACCAATGCTAAAATCCATCTGTCTAGCTTTTGGGCCAGATTTATCCCTCATGTAATTCCATTCAAGTTAATGGAGTTACGTTAGGGATGAATTTGGTCCACTGTGTCTTCAAATCTCCCTTGCTCCAAGGTAGAAGGGGACAAATTTTGAGGCATCTCTTCCTGGAGAAACTCAAGAAATCAGCAACAGCTAGAAATGTGGAATAAGGGAAAGATCTTAGACCTGTGGAATATTTCCAAATGCAGTGAACTTGATGGAGTCAAAAAGAGAGATTTGGACTGGGGAAGGAAGATCAAGGGAAGAGAAAATTTATATGAAGGGGACAGAGAAGCAGGGCCGCCCAGAGGATTCAGGGGGCCTGGGGCAAAGCAACTTCAGGGGGCCCTTCCATAAAAAATGTTGCAATACTATAGAATACAATATTCTTGGGGTGGGGGGGGGCCTGCAGGACCCAGGGCCTAGGACAAATTGCCCCACTTTCCCCCTCTCCCAGGAGGCCCTACAGAGAAGGATCTGGTTAGGGCATATGGAAGGAAGAATGAGGATGAACTGGAGAATAAGAGAGAAAGATGGAAGGAAAAAATCAAGATCCCAGAGTGTTCAGGCAGGCAGACTGGCTTTCTTACTTAGCAGGTTTATATAATGTAACTGCACAACAGAACTCCTCTGTGTTACCATCTGCCAGTATTCCTGTGTTATTTCCTGCAAGTGAATGATATGGGTAACCTAACTGGAGAGCTTCCACACTCCCCTAGCATTAAGGTCAAAAGTAAATAACAGAAGGCAAGTGCTTGGGATTTCACTTAAATGCTGATACATTTTAATAACAATAACAACAAAAGAGATGGGAAGGATTGGTTTCCTTACAGATAAAGAGAAAGAAGGTCTACCTGAAGACTAATTGAAATTTAATTTACATCTCTGATTTATTTGACTACCTGCTAGTGGGTGGTAAAAGCTAGCTACAGTATGACTTACAGTATTTCTCTTTACATTCACATAAGTTAGCAGGCCAGCTTACTGTCACCCTGGGCTAACAGGGAGAGTAATTCCACTATTCCCACTGGTACAACATTAAAGGAAATGAATCTCATTCTGTTCCTGTTTTGTAGTTTATCAGATGATTTATTTACAGAGCAGTCTGTATGGCAAGTAAACAAATATGTTATTTTTACCATCTGCAGTCTGCAAATGGATTTTGAACATGAAAAAAAAAAGACAGAGTAAATGTCTTTCCTGGATGTGCAAGAAATTTGACAACAGCCCTGGAAAATAAAAGGAATTGTATTACTGGGTGTTTAGCAGGAACTGATTTACATACTGGAGATCTTTCATGAATTACACAGATGTGGAAAGAAGAAAAAAAAGTGCCTGCTATTGCCCTCTACCACTGTGCATGTTGATGAATTCCTGGCACATGTTAATTATTGCCCTATTGTGTTTGGCAGCTTACCAAGGACTGTGATTGTAGACAGAGTGATCCTTTAGACTAAGAATGGTTTACTATATAAATTGAAAAGAGAAAGATTTGTATTTATACAAGATGTGAATATTCCTTAGGAATAAGCCTTTTGGCTTTTAGTGCAATTAACTGAGATGAACTGCCATCTATCACAATATTTGTCATTACTAAAATAAAAACCCAAACCCTACAGAATGGATAAAACCAATTCCAGTATCAATGTGACGGTTGGTCAGTAAAAATATTCTAATCTTTTATCAAATCTAAACCATTAGATAAGATGGTAATAATAATCATTAGCATGGTAAAAATCTAGGTAGGAGAGATGAAATCACCAGGTTTTGTTCACATTTTAAAACAAATACATTTGACTGTATTCATACTCCCTTTTGTTTATGCTTCCTGTGAATATTCTAGCAAATTTTCTAATAAATATCTAGGAAGTGAGTTTATTTGGCAGGAATGTTTGACAAAACAATACATTTTTAATTGAATAATGCAGAATATTTGCAGATAGTTAATTAGAATTAGTATTCACATCAGAAATCTAATTCCAAGAGCTATGTTCATACAAAGTGGTACAGAAATAGTCTGTGTGATCCATGTGTTCAAGCAAAACAGCTCAAATTTTGAATATCAGAATTACACAACAAACTGCTCACAAATGAGCTACAAACTAAGAATTATTCACAGAAATTACATGGTGAATAATTTCAAACGACAAATGAATCTGAGAAAATTACAACCTGGTTTCAAGCAGTTTGAAAGGAACAGAAAAAATGGAACAAAAAGAGTAAAAATTTATTGAAAAATATATCCATTACAAATCATTCACCCATTCTGCTAATGCGATAGATAATACTTAAAAAAATTTCCCTAAACTTCAAAGAATATATGGTGCTACACAAACAACTGTGCACAAAGCAACTAAAGTGCAACCATCACGATACACTGCACTGTCACAATGTCTGGATTATAATTTTACAATATGCCCTAAGCAAGGGAAAACATTTAACTGCGCTGCCCCAGGAGCAGACCAGAGAATGAGTTGCAACTGTGTGACTGCAGCTAGTGTAGACATATCCAAGCTAACTTTAATCTAGCTCTCTTGAGTATACTGGAGCAGTGAAGCCAAAGCAGCACATGCTTCAGTGTGGGCTAGCTCCAGGTGTAATTACCAGGATTCTGGGTGGGCTTGTACAGCTTCCAGTGAAGCAGACACTGCTGTAGCTTTGCTGCTCCAGGACCCAAACTAGCTAGATGAAAGCTAGCTCAGGTATGTCTACTCGAGCTGCAATCACACCTTGTGATTATAGTGCTGACATATACTCGGAGGAGGAATTCCTCCTTTCTTATCCCTGAGAAATAAATTACTTCAATCCTTTTTGTGAAGTAGCTCATTCCCCATGTGTATCTAGGTGGCTGCCCTGCTGGTGGCTCCTCCTACACTCCATCCCTTCCTCATCTACTTGCACAGTGAGGGAATATCAGGTGTGTAACCTCTATTTTACTTCCCACAGTTGGCACAATCTAAGCAGAGCCCAGTAGGGGAGTGTGACAAATCTTACTGCCCTGTGCAGCCAAGTAAAGGTTGTGACAGTCTCTAGCCCACTATGAGTAACATTTCATACCGTAATTAGGCTACTTACATGACTCTGAGATTGGAGCCTTAGTTTTCAAGGGTAATTTCCCTGTGAGACTCAGAATTCCTAAATTTAACCAAATTGATACTATAAATATTTGTAACTCACAGTTTCTTCCAAAACTTTCTTTCCATAGTGAATGGCATAGGTTTTACAGACAATATTTTTAGACCCTAGAGGAAAACTGCACTATACTATTCTTCCTATAAGAGCAACATACATGCCATAAGGAATAGTGTGTTCAAAGGCAAAACAAAACAAAGAAAAAAATCCAATCCTATAAAACTCAACCAAAATGATAGCTTGTACTAGAACCAAGTGGTGAAGAGCCCAATCCTATCCCATTGAAGTCAATAGATGTTTTTATATTGACCTCACTAGGAGGAAAAGCAGGCCTTAGTCTCCTTCAAGATGCACACCCTGCACTCTGTGAGGAAGAAGAATGGACTTAGAGTCCTAACTCTGTTGTTGGTTTGTTTTAAGACACTTACAGGTGTGGACTTAATAGAACTCTAGGGTTATCTTAGACAAGGCCTTAGATTCTAATATCTAATTTAAAATGTTCTTTTATAGAAAACATAAGAACATAAGAATGGCCATACGGAGTCAGATCAAAGGTCCATCTAGTCCAGTATCCTGTCTTACTACGGTGGCCAATACCAGATGCCCTAGAGTAAATGAACAGAACAGGTAATCATCAAGTGATCCATCCGCTGTCACCCATTCCCAGCTTCTAGCAAACATACTGTTTCTCTTTGGAAATTATGCATAACTGATTTTTAGAATTAATAATTACTTTATAAATTACAGGACAAAAAACATTTTTAAATTGTCATCCTTGAGAGATTACAAACAGGACTTGACTCCTATGTAATGTATTTGTCCTTGGTATAAAATCTTTTTCTTTATTCTCTCTCTCTCTCTCTGTTTATGGAACTCTCTTTCCTCCCTTTAGTTCTCAGTGAGGCAGCATATCCCAGTAGTACTGGCCTGCCACTTACCCTCTGTGTAACCTGGGGCTAGTTGCTTAACCTTAGTACCTCAGTCACCCCATCTATGAAATGAGAATAGTAATACTTACCCTTCTTTGTAAAGTGCTTTGAACTCTGTAGTACCTATAAAGACCATTTTATTCATATTATTGTTGAGTGCCCAGTTCCCCCCAGAAACACACCTAAAACCCCTTTTTTTGACCACTGGACTGTAGGGATGGCACAAAGCCAATCAAATGTCGTATGCTACCCTAGGCTAAACACCTTGAGAACTTTAGTTTCTCTACAAAAGAGAGGGAAGCAGTTCATGTATTCTTGTTCAGACACTTGAACAGACAGTTGCACCTCAAGAGTCAAACTATCTGACATTGAACAATTGATCTGACACATCTCAATCATGGTTTTCATTTCTATGGAGCATGAAGACAGTACACTGAAAGATGACTAATTAAATTCTCTTTAATTTAGATACTGGTAATTTGTCAGCAATTATTCTCTTGACCAGACAGTTAGTTTTTAAAGCTGTTAGTAATGAAATATTAATACTGTTTCCTTTAAAAAGGTCTCTGCCATATTCTGGATACTCCAGAATTCATTAGATTGGTTTTATTTTTATCAGGTTCAAAGATAATATATGTTAATTGTTCTACAGATTCTCTTAGTACTGTTGTTTTATTTGTGATCATGTTTGGTTCTACATTGTCAGTTTCTGTTAGACTACTGATTCTAAAATCTTAATGGCCTTTGTCATTTTTACACTGATGATCTGAAGTTTGATTTATTTATTCTTACGTGGTGCTACTATTTCTGTGATTTTCAAGTGTTCTTAAAAGAAAGAACTATACAGTCTTTTGTATAGGTAAATTCTTCTACAAATAAAATGTACTCACTCAAAGTCTGGATTTACGGGTTTAAATTTTCAAATAAATGCCACAGAATTACACAGACCAAATAGGCAGCTATAGATCTTTTGGGGTAACCTAAGAGACCCTTTCCCACAGTTTTTAAACAGGTTGCTGAAGAGTACAAAATAGCTCTATTGTAAGCATAAAAGAGACATAAATCTAAGGGAGTGTGGCGAAATGTGCCATCTATACATGTATTTAAGGAGATCATTTTCAACAGTTAAAAGCAGAAATTTTGCTCAGTGAGCTTGGGATCCTGGGACACAGGTCACTACTACAGCAGTTTCAACAGTAGGGAGTGCTAGTCAGTCAGGGGATGGGCAATTGTGGGATGCGCTAATTCAGAGCATCCCCTGGACAGTCTGTGCCAGTAGTCCTCCTATGGAGTCCCAGATGCAATAGAAATGTGTAGGAACTCACTCTGCTGTCTACTGGGGGTGAATTCCCCCTGCAGTTTAGCTATCCATAGTGCATAAAAAGGTGAAAGCAGAGGTAAGTAAAGCCTGTACATTTAAGTGAAGGATTTAAACTTTTGAGGAATTAAGTACTACTGAACAGCACTCAGCTTTTAAAGTTTTGCCCTCTTTTTCCCATAAATCAAATTATGGAGGGACAAACTGCATTGTGAACATATCTAATATCAGTTTTCACTGCTGATTTTAAAAGGGAGCGATCTGAAGCACAGTACTCCAATGTAAAAACTCTCAGAGTACTGTGTGAACCTAACGCTGAGCACTGGTATCCTGGGATTGCTCCATACACATTTTCTCTTGCCCGTGATACTAGTTAAGAATGCTGGAATAATGAGATTCTTCTTGCTACTGTGTATTAGCTCTAGTGCAGTATCAGGATTAACAATAGCACTGTGTGGTGGGCACTAGGGATTAATGCATCAAGTACCTTGAAATGAAGGTGTGAAGTCTAAACCTCATGTAAGGCAGACTGTTCTTTTATCCAGAGGCTATACTGTGATTTGGACTGTACACTCCTGCAAGATAATAAAGGGGAAAAATGCCACTGCGCTTTAAACCACTGTGTGCGCTAGCCAGGCCTTTAGATTGGGAGTACAAGAGTAAGTAGAGCTGCTTGACTGCTTACTCCTTTCCTGGAACAGTGGACAAAGAGAAGCAAGAAATATGTGGAGACTTGCTCTCTACACCTCTATACTGTGGCTAGCACAGCTGAACTAGCATGGGGGTGGCAATATTCCCACAGAGCTAGGAGGAAGCAGGTGAGAAACTGTAACTCAGGGTGTTATAGTGGCTCTCAAGGTTACTTCAGGGGTGGCACAGCACCTTCTGCTCCACACTATATCTAAAGTCACAACCTAGGTCTACTTGTACAGACAAATGGCATTTTTACAGTGCTAATAGGACTGACAGAAAATCGGGTTAATCGTGTAATTCTTTTGGAGAAGGAAAGTTAGAGATATGGCTATGACAAACTATTGTTGATATCTGTGGGAATAGGAAAAGGATCTGCAAAACAACAACAACAACGCTGTTTGGATTTTAAAACCTTTATAACTGAATATTTTTGCAGAATACTGAGTAGGTGGAAAGGAAGAGAAATTATTCAGCACAGAATTGGACCCCTTTCCCCTGTCATTTTTAAACTGGCTACCTTCTATCCACTTTCTCAGTGCTTTAGCATAGGAATCTGTCACCCTTACTCACACTGGTTAGTACTTTACTTTGCCAATGGTGGGAAGACTAGAATAGATAAGTTGCCAAAAGCTGCCGGTAATTTTACTACTGTGCCCTTGAAGTCTGCTCTTAGCTGAGTTATACAACATGGTGCTTAAAACATTGACATTTGACTAGAGCCCTATCTATGCTAGCACCCCCATCATCTATGGATGATATGGATGGAGTTGACACGGTTGTCTCAACAGGGGGAAATAACACAAAAATCCTACTGTAGATGTGATGGCTGCTATGTTGGCCAACACATTGAAGATTGAATGGGAGGTCCCCAGAGATAAAAGCATGATCTGCTACAGCTTGTGATAAAACCCAGGAGCTAGGGGCTGTAACAGACCATATACCTTGTGGATCAGCAAAGAGAATTACCTCTAACATACACCCAGACACATTAGTAGGTTACATACTTCCTCTGCTCAAAGGTTTGAATCATGGATGAGCCCCCACTTATGTGACAGCTGCCATCTGACAGACACACTGGGAAATCAACTGGGAACCTCCAGAGATATAAGTATGAGCTGCAACAGCTTAAGCTAAAGAATCAGGACTTAGTAGATCATGGCCTAACAACTCATATACTCACCCAAATGTTTGCACAGTAACTATCACAAAAGAGCCCCAATTCTGATTGGGGCTTTTGGGGTTGAACATACTACTACTCATCTTTAAAGGTTGCAGATACCCAGTATCGAGATGAATTGAGATGGAACAAAGGAATATAACTTGGAATCATTGTAGAATATTTTAAAAAGGAAAAATTCAGGTTGAATAGAAGGAAAAACTTCTTGAGTGTCAGATCTGTTGGGCTTCGGAACAGTGTTACAAGAGAAATGTTGAAAGTCTCATCACTTGTGACACTTAAAAGAAAACTGGAAGTCATGCGACACTGGCAGTAAGTTAGCAAAGGATCTGCTGCATAACATAAACTGAGCTGGCAATAAATCTGCTCTTATATGGGCTAAGCTTGCCCACACTGAACCTTCCTCTCCCTATCAAGCCTCAGAAGAAAAAGATGATGATAGGACACAAAGATTTTTTGCAGTTTGCAGCTAATCAACATCCATCATGCAGTTGATTGGCACCATCTTCCTACTCACAATCCTACAGACAGGAACTCCTGCCTCTAGTGAGGACAAAGTAACTCAAAAGCAGTTACTGAAGGAAAAAAGCAAGCAGAGAGTTTAAGTAATAAAAATGAAACCTTACATGTTGTTGTTGGTAAGATTCAAAAGAAAGTCACTGATGCAGAATGAAGGCAAGCAAAGCTGGAGACCAAGTTAAAAAAATAATTCATAGCAACAAGCAAACAAATATTGTTTTAGAAGAGCCATTTTCCTTCCAGACCCTGAACCACTCCAGATTTAATTTTCAGTTCAGCCTAGGTCACTCTGTAGAACAATTTCAGCACAGTAGCACAGCACAAAAATGGAGAGAAAGCATCATATTTTCTGTGATGTTCCCAGCATGTCTCTGCCTGATGCTTGATGCCTTTGGATCTGTTGTAAAACCCTTACTCACAATGGTGAGCATTTACGCAAGGCAGGGTTATATTTTATTTTAATTTATTGCATACTGTCAGGAATAATTTACTGTTGTAATTTTTATGTTTTTCTTAGTAACACTCAGGGAGTCTCAACTTCTGAATACCTCTGTCATTTGTTAAACTCTTGATATGTCTGGGAATGAGTCTATAATAATTCAATACAGAAGTTTCCCTTAATGCAAGTTAATATACAAATTTACCCTTGAATGGGCTCTCAGTTTAAAAAACTAGACTAGTCAAAACACTGGGCTGTAGGGGCATAGCTCTCATTCTGATTTGTGGCTACTGCCATCTCTTCCTTTCTCTCCTCTTGATTCATAAATCACAGTTCCATTGGATCCCCTTGATTTGCTGGGGCTGGGGGCATCACTCCACCTCTCCTTCCATAGCCCATATTCCCCATCTCCTATGCAATTTAAAGCACAATCTAACCTATCAATATTATTAATTTTAATATATATTAACACTTTGTGTATGTTGAAAGCACTCATCACTGTAGTATCTGGACACTTTTCAACAGGAGAATATTTCTTCCATTTCATTTCCTCCCTTAGTAGTCTCTTATTAAGAGGTTAAAATGCCAAGTGGACTTGGCATCTTCCCTATCCATAAGCAGACTGCATGTGCCTTGCAGTACATTAGAGCACCTTACCAGTTTAAGTTGTTAAGACAGGCTCTCCTTGGAAATGGCTTCCATAGCCCTGGACTGGAAAAGATTGGCCTCAGTTCATACAAGATGAGTCCAGGACTATGACACCCAAAGTGTCCCAGGGTGTGGAGCAAGAAGTGATCATTAAAATAGCCTATTTAGAACCCAGTAAATGGGTGACTTTGAATTAAACGCAGGACTGCATAGACAACAAATGTATAGTGTTAAGCACTCGTGAGAATATTCTCTCAGTGATTTGTATTGTTATTAGACAGGTTGCAGCATTTTGTATCTTTGACTACCTATATCACTGAAATTTCAAAATCTGGCAAGAAAGATTGTGGGGGGGTCTCTTTTCCAATCAGCTCTGCTCTACAGTCTCCTCTACCCATAAGTGAGGACCCACAAATGGCCCTATCCCTAAGCAGTGATCTTCCACTGTCTCAGGTGACCTTAGACAAACTCCCTGGCAATGGCTACAAGTTAGCAATAAGCTGCAATGACAGTAATTTGTAAATGTGAGATTTTGCATTTATGCAAACATGGACTATTTATGAATCTATGGTTTGCAATTTGTGCACGAAACGAACCAAAAGGAAAGTTCATGGAATGCTGTGAGAACTAGAATTTCAAGGTTATGTACAACTGTAGAATAAGTTAATGTAGAAAATTAAGTGGATTAAGACTAGATTTGTGTTATAACTCTGAAGGAATCCAGTTCTCGTCAGCGGTAGGTTACCTAAAAACTTAACACAATAGTCTGGGGAGAGTGTTCTAATGTGTATCAAAGATGTATTAAGAATGATGGGGAGGATGGGGCCAATAGTTAACTTACAACAGATATCACCTTGTTTTTTTCTTGATGTTCTTTTGACATTATTGTTCATTAGTGGCTTAAGTGACTTTCTTGATGGGAAAGTCATTTATAGGTCATGTAAAATTTTTAGCTGCTTCAGTTTGACTTATGGCAAAAGATAGAAAATAATTTAAATAACCAAATAAATTTAGTGATCATAAGAAAAAATTGACTATTTCCCTAGAGGTAGAAACTTTGGTAGAATTTGCATATGAAATATAAACACTAGTAACCTATCAATATCCCTTATAACAATAAAAATGCATGACATGTCCAGGAGTCTTGGCAAGTGACAGCCCTGCATGCATCAAAAGCAAGTCAACTAAACAAATGGACTGAAGTAGTGGGAGGGAAAGTTGGAGAAATTAACTGCTGTGGGCTATAGTAAATGAGCAGTCTGACAAGGAGAAAATTGTGGTCATGAAAGTGTACAAATAGAATGGAAACATAATTACACCACACACAAAAAAAGTGTTTGCTGACATACATTAGAGACTTATTCCACCCAGAAGTTTATTGACTTCTTCTGCCTTCAACCAACTACTGAAGATTTTCCAAACAGGACCACTCAAAACATTTAAACTTTGAAGTGTGGCTCAGCTGCTGGGTAAAAGTGTGCAAAATATGTCTAAGACCTGGTCTACACTACACAGGTTGATGTAAGCTGTCTTACTTCGACCTAATAATGAATGTGTTACACTACCAGGTCCTTTCCGATGACAAAACTCACCTGCTGTATCGACTTAATTACTCCCCCACTGTGAGAGGTGTAGTGCTTAATTCGATGTTGTTAAGAACATAAGAACAGCCGTACCGGGTCAGACCAAAGGTCCATCTAGCCAAGTATCTGTCTACCAACAGTGGCCAATGCCAGGTGCCCCAGAGGGAGTGAAGCTAACAGGCAATGATCAAGTGATCTCTCTCCTGCCATCCATCTCCATCCTCTGATGAACAGAGGCTAGGGACACCATCACCCTTCCTGACTAATAGCCGTTTATGGACTTAGCTACCATGAATTATCCAGTTCCCTTTAAACCATGTTGACTATTCCTCAACAGTTATGTTTTTCTATGTGTCTGACAATTTATTGCTTAACTATTGTTTCAACTAATTTGACCGGTATGCCGTAGAGCTTACCAGTCTGTAATTGCCGGATGACTCCTAGAGCCCTTTTAAATATTGGCGTTACTTAGCTACTCCAGTATGGAATACCGAAGCCGATTTAAAGGAGAGTTACAAACCTTAGTTTAATGTTCTGCAATTCACATTTGAGTTCTTTCAGAACTCTTGGGTGAATGCCATCTGGTCCCTGTGACTTGTTAATGTTGAGTTTATCAATTAATTCCAAAACCTCCTCTAGTGACACTTCAATCTGTGACAGTTCCTCAGATACGTCACCTCCAAAAGCCGGCTCAGGTTTGGGAATCTCCCTAACATCCTCAGCCGTGAAGACTGAAGCAAAGTATCCATTTAGTTACTCCGCAATGACTTTATCATCTTTAAGCGCTCTTTTTGTATTTCGATCGTCAAGGGGCCCCACTGGTTGTTCAGCAGGCTTCCTGCTTCTGATGTACTTAAAAAACATTTTGCTTTACCTTTGGAGTTTTTGGCTAGCCGTTCTTCAAACTCCTCTTTGGCTTTTCTTATTACACTCTTGCACTTAAGCTGAGTGTAATAAGAAAAGTGTTTGTGCTCCTTTCTATTTGCCTCACTAGGATCTGACTTCCACTTTTTAAAGGTGGGTGACGTAGAAGCAGTGTAGACATTGTGTTGTTTACATTGACCTAAATGGCCTCCAGGAGGTGTTCTACAATGCTCCATTGTGACCACCCTGGTAAAGATTTTCAACTCCACTGTACAGCTAGCAGCAACCAGGTACACAGGAAACAGCCCGTCCCCTGTTAAATGACCAAGAACTTTTGAATTTCTATTTCCTGTTTTTTCGGCATGGAGAGCTCACCTGTCCAGCTGATCATGGCAGCTCCATGCTCCAAATGCACACCAGCCTGGAATACACAAGAAGTGGTGGATCTTCTTGGTCTGTGGGGAGAAGAAGCTGTGCAGGCACAGCTCCAATCCAGCTATAGAAACAGACATCAATGAGCTGATTGTGCAGGACATGAGGGAGAAAGGCTAGGCCAGGGACTTGCAGCAGTGCCGTGTGAAAATCAAGGAACTGCGGCAGGTGTACCAGAATGCAAGGGACGTGAAAAGTCGCTTTGGTGCAGCACTGCAGATATGCCACATCTACAAGGAGCTGCATAAAGTTCTCAGCAGCAACCCCCAAGAGCAGTTTGGATACCTCTGAGGAGTTGGAGTCCCAAGCCAGAGCAGGCAACACTCAGGAGTTGGTCTTGGATGAGGAAGAAAAGGATGAGGAAAATGGGAGACAGGCAAGTGAGGAATCCATTCTCCCAGAGAGCCAGAAGCTGTTTGTAATCCCGGAGTAGTCCAACCAGTCGCAGAACAGCATCATGTCTGAGTCTAATGCTGGGGAAGGAGCCTCTGGTGAGTATGCACTTTCAAGTAATATTTTGGGGTCACATGTTCTTATATTCTATTATTAATTAAAATTAACAAGGTGAGATAGAATGTCTATCTGCTTCTCAGTGGCTGCACCAGCTAGGTAGAGAGTGCCCCATGAAAAAGACTGTTTATGTACACAGGGATGACCTGGGAATCCTCCAGAGAGATCTCCAAGAAACTTTTTTGGACGCATTCTGTAATTCATTGCAGAAGGTTTCTGAGAAGGGCTGCCTTATTTCTTCCACAATGGAAGGACAGTTTCCCACAGCACTCTAGTATTGATCATCACAGTACACAGCATAGTAGCATAAAGATCTGGTCTGTATCTGGATGCTTAGAGCATCTGTTCCCTTGCCCCCTCTGTCACTCTCAGGAGAGTGAAATCAGCTAGGGTCACCTAGGGGAGGTGGTGGTAGTTTTCATTTCAACTGCTCGGACTTATGATTTTCTGCCCCTTCACCCTCAGTTTCCAAAACATGGCTGTAGTTTGGGTGGCAAGGGTCGGTGTTGACCTTTAGTAACTGGAAGCCTTCGGCAATGACTATCAGCAATGGCACCAGGGTGGATTGGGGGGAAGGACAATTCTGTGGTGCGCACTCACTGCCACAAACATCCCCCCAGTGCAGCCTGTGCCAAGGTTTACAGTTTGGAAGGGTGAGCGCTGGTCCCTGATCTCCAGACAACATCCATGTTACAAAGAGGAGGTGGCATGGCCCCCTGACTACCTCTGCTCTTGCCGTGGGTTGCCTACCTAATGCTGCTGACAGTCCAGAGCCCATACCCTAAGGCCATATTCACCATGGCTGGGACAGCAAACCAGTTCAAGGAATACCTTGTTTAAATGAAAATGTTCTGCCTTAAACCTCCTTGAAATAAGGGAAGTGGTTTTTATATAGCAACTCTGCACTAGACACTGGTCTGTACTGACAATGGTTGCTTTGTGCTTTCCATGGCTTATGGCTGAAAGTGCGGCCTTCAGCTCTTCCTCCACACCAGTGGAGAGGCTCTCCCATATAAGACGAAGGCAAAAGAGATCACGTGATGATGTGTTTAATGAGATAATGAATGACTCTGGGACAGCAGACACTGAGCAGAAAGCATAGAGGATTTCTCTCTCTATAAAACTGGACATGGACATAGCAAACAGGGGAGCAGCCCAGAAGCATGAGCATGGCAGGCAGCAGGAGACGCTGGGGATTCTGAAGGAAGAAACAGACATTTTGAGGCATTTGGTTGACCTTCAGGAGAAACACCTCGAGGCTAAGCTCCCTCTGCAGCCCCTGTACAACAGCATTCCAACATTGCCCTATTCCCCCTCCCGCTCTCCCAAACATTCCAGGAAGTGAGGCGGGGAATGCACTTCCACTCAACCCTAGAAGAGGGTCCTAAGAATAAAAGCCAGACATACGATGATGTGTGCAAGCAAGGCTACTGTGCTTTTAAAGACAGATTAATGTGTTTTTCCCCTCCCAATTCTATTCCACCATGTGTCCAAGGTTAAATTCTATTTGTTATCTTAAATTTTCAGTATGTTTGTTCAATAAAAGTCCATGTTTGGAGAATGACTTCATATTTATTAATTTAAAATATGGGGAGGGGAGAAGGGAAGGGACAAGGAAACTGAGGCAACAGAAGGGATGTGCTGGAGATAAAAACCCAGCAGTCACAGCAAGGTTCACACTATTGGAAGGTGCAGTCTGGCATTGCAAGATTGCACACAGCGATTGCCACTCCACTTCTCCACTGTCAGACCAGGTCTCATTTAATGTCGCTGTTCTGCAGGGCTGGGGAGCACTCTGCACACAGTTCCTGGAAAGTGGTCTTGTGCATATGAAAGTTCTGCAGACACTGGTTGTCATCCCATAACTGCATAACAATGTGATCCCATCAGTCAGTGCTTGTTTCTCGGGATCAAAAATGGTGCTCCACCGTGTTCAGCTGCTGCATGACTGCCAGCAGCAACTAGGAATTGTTTCTTTCTATAGCTTCCAGCTGGGCTGCTTGAAGGACATTGCAGTGTATTGCAAATACTGCAGGATAAGGCTCACAACGATAGTGCACAGATGAGTGGGATCCATGCGTCTCAGGATATGACATACATGCCACTATGCCAGCCTTTTGAAAAAAGGCATGAAACATTTTGGGTTCCAGCTGAAATCAGGGGAGGGAGAAAACTGCATCATGTTTCCAGTCACCCCTGCAAAAATGTTTTGGTCCTATGAGGTTTTGCAAGCCCTTTCCAAAACTTTCTGTGGCAAGTTGCATTGTAGGATAGCTACTCACAGTGCACTGCTGTCTGCATCAATGCAAGTGCTGCTAGTGAGGATGCACTCCATCAGCACAAGGAATGTGGTGTGGACAAGCACTACCAACTTAATTACTGCGGCAGCTGGATGTCGACTTAAGTTTGTAGAGTAGGCATGCCCTAAGACTTCATTAAAAAGTGCATGCATGACATCTTCTGTAAGCTATGCAGCTGCATGGAGCACTCCCTCATTAGGACTAAACTCTAAAAGGTTACTTTTTAAAGACTAGTGGGTGTGCCACCACCTTATGGTCAGCCACAGGAGCATATTGATCATGCCTGTTAAGCTTCTAAGCAACAAAGTCTTCTTCACAAGTACCAGAGGATCTAAAGTTTTTTTTTCAGTTCATCACAAGAAACAAGGAGAAGTTCCAGACAAGAGGATGGCTGTAGTGCCCAATTTTCCATCCCCTGACATTGTCAGAAAAAATGAGCAGGAGATGATTTTCTTGACATAATATTGTAGTTAAACCTACAAATTAAAACCTGCTGTTCTAGTTGCCAGTGTTATGAGATACAGAAAATCTATGAGTTCATGAGACATTTATGGACAAAGCACTAGAAACATGTACTGTAGGAACTAGGGAACAGTCCTGTAGTGGCAGGGGATGGACTAAATTGCTCAATAGATGTTTTCCTAATTACCAAAACAGTCTCTTCTGGAAACAAAAATATCAGAAATCAGATCTAGTTTATGGTATCAAAATCAAATACCTCTGAAAAACTCTTTTGCTGTAACCTGTATCAGAATAATTCTAAAGATAAAGAAAGCTTTTGTAATCTTTTATTTCAGGGTCCCCATGGTGTCTGTCCCCTGGAATGCACTAGTAAGTTCTACTCAAAGTGCTTACAACCTGCGTTTAAGCATATATCCAGCATGTATAAAGTATGAAGCCACTGGAGCGCACTGTGAAGAACTAAGGGCCATAACATCATGACAGTGCCAAGGATACTCAGCTGTATGTCTCCTTCTCAGTATATAAGGATAGACTATAAAACCTGCTTGTGCAATATCTGACAGACCTCCAGCAGACAGCATTTGCCTGCCTGTTACTATTGTTATTTATTTATATTCTAGTAATGCTTAAAGGCCCCAAACCAGTTGTCAGAGTGGTTCACTATCATGGTGACCTGCTAGACTGATCTCTTCTCCTAAATAGTAGAGTAGTTACAAATGCTGTACTTTTTTTTTTCTGGCCAAGTGATTGTGCCCATTATTCCACAATATAGATATCTCCACAGTTATGCACGCCTTTGTCAGCTCAAATCTAGACTACTCAAATGAACTCTACCCAGAAATACCACAGAAGGCCACTTTGTAAGCTTAGTGAGAAAAAAACACCTCTAAGTAGATGAGACTAATGAAAGTATATGCACACTATGCTGCATGGACTGCCATCTGAAAATGAATGTGCTAGTTATAATTCATTATTATGATCAAAACCAAGCAAAGTATTTTTAGCAAATCATTAAGTTTCTTTATTTGCACATGGAATGTCCCTAAGCAGTTCACATGTTCTTTGAATTTATTTGAAATTATTTATCAATTTTTTTACAACTTTTCCCTCTATGAACTCTGAAAATTTTGCTACAAGAACTCGACACTTTATGTTCAAAGTTGGTGTTGCATTGGCTTGTTGGGATTGGTCACATATGTCATGTGGTATTGTTTCTGTCCCCTGGTTGGATGAACAGACACTCTTACAATCAGAAGGAAGGTTTGAAGAAGCCACTGAATTCTTTGAATTTCTCAGGGAGCAGTCACTGTTTAGGGAGAGATGGCAGATAAACAGGATTAGGGAATTTTAGAAAACTGTAAACCTTTTTCTTTCTGGACCACACACATCCCTGCCTCATGCATCATACCTAGAAAATTAGACTATTGTAAGATGAATTGGTTGACTGTGGGCAAAGGTAAAATTTCATTAATCATATTCACAGCAAGTAATTGTCTGTGCATACATTACTTGTGAAGGTGTTGTCAGATCCTTATCTGGATTGTTTAATTTCCTCTGTACCAGTACTTTGGTGAGAGCTTTGAAAATCCCTGTGTTCCTGCTTTATCAAGTAGAGAGATTTTTAAAATGACATGACTCTGGCCCCATCCCAAAAAACATTTATTCTACTGCAAAGTGGACACAAGTTAAAATAAATAAAGTTAGTGGGAATCTATTATTTCGTGACCTAATCTTACAAACATTGGGTAGCGCAGGTTTTCACACTGAGAATGAGATAGTATTAGAGTGGAGGTCTATGGTGGAAAGCAAGATGAAAGAAGTGGATTTTGAAGGATTTAAAGGAGGAAAGTTAAGTCCCAGTTACCTCAATAGGACAAAAGAAATACTTTACTATCTGTCCCAAGGATGAAACTGATGGGAAACAATGACTGGGCATCATGGATTCTCATACTGGACTTTCTTCTCTGGGATTCTGTCTTGCTAGATATAAAATCAAGCCCAAACTTTTAGAGCAAAATGTAAGACACATTTGCCTGGCTTTTCAGTAACTACAGGCCTTGAAATCTTCTAACACTTGGTCTCCTGGCTGCTATTCAATTGCTGTGGAGATTATTATTTTGGTCTATGTAATATCCACCCTTATGTGACCACTATAGGTGCCTTACAAATAAATACATAAATATCATTGTTTTATTTTCAGTGAAACATAGCAGCCTATGCATGGGAAGCATCAAAAGAAGCCCTGGATGGCTGCTATTTCCCTCCTACTGTACATTACCATAGTCAAAAATATACAGTATCCCATCAAGTTCACATGAGATCAGTTCAAGGAAGCCACTCAAGATTGCAAATAAAGGAAGAAAATTAAGTCCATCTGCCGAACTGCAGGCTGCAGGCTCTTACAAGTGATTTACTAGTTTATCTAGTGTTTTAAAAAGTCATTCTATTAAGCTGTAAATCATATCACTCAATATTACTATATCTGCAGGTAAAATTAATGATAGAGATAAACACATTAGAAAAAGTCATGGCATGTAACGATACCATGAAAAAAATGATGAATAGTGGCTTAGTAGTTATGACATCGAGTTCAAACTTAATTTGAATGATGAAGGTCATCATCATATTGAGCAGACAGGATAACAATAAGTTCATAGTGGCATACAGTTTGACTCATCATGGGAGACATAGTGCAGTCACATAGTAAATATGGTGACATGACATTTTGAAGCCCTGAAAAATATAAGTTTGTCATTAATCTTGAATGAAATGTGCATTTCTGAACTCAGATAAATATTAGTTTCCCTGAAATGATCATATAAGCCAAGTCTCCTTTCTCCATCAACTGTAGGTAACCTCAAAGAAAGTTAGAAACACAATCTTCGCTTTAATGGGTGGGAAAGAGGAAGGAATTATTTCCGGTACTTGGTACAATTTTTCACTGGATGGAAAGGAATTCCAGCATAACAGTCAAGGATACTCTGCAGTCTGCACATGTCAGAGCTCCATTTTCATCTTATAGACAACTTACTGGTAGCAACATGGATCAGTAACTATCAAAAAATTAAGAAGCATCGAAAAATGTTCAGCCAGTTGGATCACTTGGTTGGCTGGACATCCTGACATCTCTTTTTAGAAAGATAATGCAGGCAATGGAAAATTCATTTGATACATCCATTGTTACTATTGCAAGGGGGAAACGGCTTAATTTTTTTTAAAATACAAATGAAAAAATGCAAAATATATTTGAAAAAATAGGACTAGTTTAATAACATAACAAGAACTACTCTTGACAGAGCAGAGTTACACTGCATTCTCAATTTGGGTTAGACAATCACTGCATGGCTTTGCCCCTTGGTTTCTTTGGACTCTGATATGAAAAGAAATATTGTTGTGAGCAATTATTAATATATAATTAAATGTCAGAATACATCCATCTAATTATTTATTTTTTTCCTTTATCTTGACCCTTAATTTGAATGATTCAGAAAAAACAAGGAATAGGCTTGTGTTCTATACAAAAGATGGAAATGTTATTATAAAGCTCTTTTGATGTGGTACTGGTGATGCCAATCAAAAACTGAAATCTAATTTTTTTCCTGAAGTTTATTTAGGGAAGGAAGCTGGCAAATAGTTTACTCATGGAAGGAGAAGAAGAGTATGGCAGAGAAAGGAATTAGGATAGTTAAATCAACCAGAATTAACAACAACTTGAACTGATTATTATAACCAGCACTGATTCATAGCTGAAAACGCTGACAGTAAATGCTTCTTGTGCCAGATTCTGATCTCAGTTACACCAGTGCAATCTTTAATGAGATTAGATGGTGACCCATTGTATTAATACCTAAAAACAAATAGATTTGGGTCAGGATTTGTTTTGTGTACCTGATTCAAGATGAAAACATACAAGAAGGGTGACCAGATGCCTCTGATTTTTGGGTCTTTTCCTTATATAGGCTCCTATTACCTGTCCTGATTTTTCACACTTGCTGTCTGTCACCCTACATACAAGCCACACTGCATGGGACTACATACCAGGTTTTGAGTGCAGTTTAGGCAAGTGGAGGTTTGTCCATGGAAAACAGATGTTGTCAGAATTCCCCTTCTGACCACAGAAGAATTGTGCTCATAGTTCGAAATATTGCAGGTGTTCACCCAATACAGCAACAATTCATGTCTTTCTCCTATGTTCCTACATCATGACTAAAGATCACTTTAATTTGGAGACACAAACTGCTTTCCATTTTTTGTTTGAACCAGGTGTGCAGTACACATAAAAGGACAAATCCAGAGCCCGCTACCCAGCCCCCATACCCAGGGCTGGCTCTAGGCACCAGCGTTCCAAGCATGTGCTTGGAGTAGCACTTTTCAAGGGGCAGCACTCTGCCCCCCCTCTCTTTTTTTCCTTGAGGTGGCAAAAACCTGGAGCTGTCCCTGCTCATGCTCAGGCTTGGTACTGAGCAGACACATAAGGAGATGATGGGGATAGGGAAGAGAAGAAATAATCTTCCCTCTAGACCATGGATTATTGTGGAGTTCCTTCCACAGAGACCTAAAGTCTGGAATAAAATCCCAGCAAAAGAAACAGTCCTCCATCACAACTGGCATCCAGAGGGCATCCTCAGCAGAGGGCACAAGGATTGAACTGGCATAGGGACCGAACAACTTTGAAATGGTTCCTTCTGATCAGGCAGGTCAGTGGAGCATTGTGCAGAAATGTGTGCCTCCTGTATTGTATATGTTTTATGGTTTTATATGTATAAGGTTTCCTTACTGCTGGTAGGGGGCTCTGTCTACACTTCTTCCTTTCCCCCCATCCTCTTTACATCTCACACATTCTCAGAGGCTGAAGCCCAAACTCCCACCAGACCCCCCCTATAAATCACTCTGATGTCACTTTATGTCAGTTCCACTGGATTTCACACTGGTCCTGATCCAAATCCCATTGAAATCAGTCTTTCAACTGACTGCAATGAGCTTTGGATCAGGCTCCCTTTGACCAGGTAGAAACATGATGGTGGTTTGATAGCTCGTTTCTTTCCTATTCAGCATTTCCCACAAGACTGAGGGGGGAACCAGCAGTGAGCATACAAGGTTGGACAGCCTTCTCCAGAAAAAATGTACTCTTGGGCATCCTACTCACTACATCTCTACAACTAAGGAAAAACATTAATTTAATAAATATGAATACCTTGTATTCACACAGTGCCTTTCCATCTATAGATCCCAAGCTTACACAGTATAATTATCCTTATTTACAACTGGGGATGTAGAAGCACAGAGAGGTTAAATGATTTGCTTAAGGTCACACAGAAAGTCAGTGGTAGAGCTAGCAAGAGAATTCAGATCTTCTCACTCAGTTCCATGTCCTATTTACTTGACCACTGCCTAATGCTGATATTTCCCTCCCATCCCCCAACACTTTGCTTCACTGGTTTTGCATGTGCCGAACCAAAAACGGAATCTAGCTGCCTGTGTTCAAAGGATAAATCTAAGCTGCAGCTCTTGTTAAAAAAACAAACAACCTTATATTATTAAAGTATTTTTGTAAAAAATAAATCACATTATTTCTAATTGGCACCTGCTACAACACAAGCACAATCTAGACATTTATATAGATGCCTAGAAGATTATGAATGAATAATCACTCAATTACATGGGTCCAGGAGCTGCTCTGGTGTAAATGAGAGTTGCATTTGGCCCAATGTAGTGAGCTATTTTGAGGCAAAGATAAAAATAGTCTATTTTTGATTTTTAGTAAGATAATGTATAAGGGAATATGGCCAGTTGCTTAGCAGTTTGGTGGCCATTCAGCAAAGCACTTAACTTTAAACCTGTGAATAGTCCTATGACTTTAATGGGTCTATTCACAGGTTTAAAGTTAAACATATGCTTAAGTGTTTTGCTAAATCAGAACCAGAATGCTCAGCACCTGGCATGTCAAAGCCATATATTAAAATCTGTAAAATCATAAAAACACATTTTTGTATTGGTGAACAACATTCTGACCGGTTAGTTTGAGAACTAGTGACCAGTTTGTGAACTATACACCCTCCATTCAAGCCATTCCTCTTTGTTTTTCTTTGTTGCTTGCTTATTCTATTGATTCAGATTCATACTGTCGCATACTTTTCTTATCAGTTAAAATTAGCATGTGCATGCATGTGTGGATATATACATATGCTAGGTTTTAAGGCTGGAGTTTTTTAGATTATATTTTAGATCAGGAAAAATAATCTGGAATATATACATATATTTACATATTAGATATCTATACCTTTATATCCATCTATATCACTATGTAAAATAAAAGTGTATAAATATATATTTTATATATGTGTGCACACAGGGTATAAATACATGTTGTACATAAATGATTTGTTATAGAAATATCAATGTTTCTAGATTACACTGCATGCTAGATGAGCTGTCATTAGCACAGAAAGGATGCATAGCTTTTCAACAAAAGAAAAGAATGAGGCTGCCAGAGTGTTGCAGTGGTTTGGGCGTTTTTGTGTGTCTTTTTTTTTCCTCCAGCATCCATCCCTGCCAATCTTTGCACTGCCAGTAGGGAAAATCATAACCATGGCAACCAACTGCACCATTCCTACCCACATCAATGACGCCTCCAATCTAAACTGTCAAATATTCTATGCACATCATGTAAAATAGGGCTCTTTTCCTTATACCTCTGTGCATCTAGTTTCCGTGGCTACATGTTTATGCAAATGAGAATTGTCCTTTTTCTCTCAGGTTGACTGAACACTGAATTTGTTTTGCACCTTGGCAATGCAAAGCCATGCTGTCTTGCCACCTGCTCTACTACGTAATTGCAAAAACTACATTATAATAACTGTCCCAAAATTAGCCTGATAACACCATCTACCTGGCTTGTGATAGTTAGATCATACAATAAAAGGAGGACATTAACAAGATATGAAGATAATGCTTAATTGGCTCTCTAGAGCCTACTAATTTTTGATATTGAAAAGCTAGTATTTGATTTGTTCTTTTTAGTTAGTGAGGAGAAAACATCTTTCATCAATTCTGAATGACAAATTTACCCATCAGTTTTTTGCATGGGAATCTAGAATTCTAGGGATTCTAAATATTTCCTACTTAGAAGAAAAAAAGTCAAACATTCTAGGCCTGTGCTCTACATTTTAATTAATTCAGGATCAAATCCTCACTCCAAATTACTTCTCCATCCTCTCCCCCTCAAAAAAGTAAGCTCTGGGAGCGGAGTTGCTGGATATACAAATGATAAAAGGGTTACAACACAGAGAATTGGGATCCAACAGCAGACTCATCCTCCCCAAACTCCATTGTTGATCCACCTTATGAGGCTATGCAGTGTATGATTCCCTGATGTGCAATACAGGAGATGTTCAGTTTCTGTCACAGGAAACCACAGTACATCGTTTTATAAAAAATGAATGTTATTTTTAGATGAAAAAGAGGAACTGGAGCTCAGACCCTTGTCAGTGGTATTTTGTAAAATAGAAAATCTCCTGTACCTTGCAAGTGCAAGACATTGCACTAATAACAAAAAGCTTTTTTTGGTCCACCCACATTTTGGTGGTATTTATGTCTGGTTTGCAAAAATAATCCGTAGCCTAAGGCTTTGTAATAAACTGGGTTGTGAGAAGGGTGAAGCGGCTGCATAAAACAAATATGTGACTCAGCGCTACAGTTAGCAAAAATCAACAATTTCATTCTTGATACTAGACAAACAAACAAGCAAACAAATGCATCCAACACTGAATATGCAATATAAATTAATTCCATCTGACATTAGTGTTTCCATTCTAAGATTACCAAGAAGATTAAGATTACTAAGAGGTAGCTCTACATCTACAACTCTTACCTACCAACACATGTTCTGCAAGAACAGGCATTATATTTAGATCAGCTATCCCATCAAGCCTAGCTTCCTTGAAAAACCAGCATCAATATTGCATCATATCACAATAATAAGCCAGCCGCCGCTTCCCTCAGCTCCCATTGTCTGGGAATAGAGAACCACAGCCACAGGGAGATGCGGGCAGCTGTGCCTGTGGACGGTCATTGTAACAAACTGTCTTGTGGCCCGCCAGCGGATTACCCTGACAGGCAACGTGTGACCTGCAGACCACAGGCTGCCCACCTCTGCTGTCAAAGCTATGGTCCCCCTCCCCCTTGGAATTATATACAATCCCTGACCCACACTGATACATAAACTTAATACAACAATATCTCCCAAAGACATTACAGGAAATTGTCATCTCTGCCACAGTTAGTTCCTGCTGAAAAAGATGGTCCAGCCCATTAGAGTATATGCTAAATGGTCCCTGTATATGACAGGGAAGTGCTAGCAAGTTAGCGGGAGGTTTTCCAATCCAACTCACAAGAAAGATGAAGCCCAAAGAAGAAGTGAAGTGGTTGGCTAGTCAAAATGGAAAAAGTGACTTCTTTCACAAAATTCATTCACACAAGGTAAGGGATTAGGGTGACCAGACAGCAAATGTGAAAAATTGGGATGGAGGTGGGGGGTAATAGGAGCCTATATAAGAAAAAGACCCAAAAATCAGGACTGTCCCTATAAAATCGGGACATCTAGTCACCCTATAAGGGGTTCACCGAATGCACTTAAAGAAAGCAAACAATGTACCCCAATAGGGATTTGTCTTTTCAAACCATTCTAATTAAGTCACAGAAAACAAAAGGGCTTCAAGAAATAAGTGTGACCACAAAGTAAAATGCAAACGTTCCTGTAAATAGCTGTTTTCTTCCTTCTGGTACCACCTTGCTATTCATTAACTACGGAAGGATAACGTATCACTTCATAAATGTGTAACTACATAAGATTATTAATTGTTACGGGGGGAATCAGCATTTGTTTGTAAGTCTAGGTAGAGGCTAGGATAGGTTACCAAAGACCTTTCAATGAATGAACAATTATGGATTTCCCCCCAGTGAAACTCAAAGGGGGAATGGAGGGCTCAATCTGAGCTCTCAGCTTCCTTCTGCAGTCTCTAGTCCCTGCTACTGACAAAAGGGACCTGAGGACTCACATTCTGTCTGTGATGACTTTGGGGAAAATGCCAGGCCAGAGACCAACAGAAGTGAGAGCCTGATCGGGACAAACATATTGTCTGATCCTCAAAAGAATATGGGTCCCTATCCTCAGCCAAGAAGATGGAAACTATGGGTACATCTACACTATGGGATTATTCCAATTTTACATAAACCGGTTTTGTAAAATAGATTGTATAAAGTCGAGTGCACACAGCCACATTAAGCACATTAATTCGGTGGTGTGCATCCATGGTCCGAGGCTAGCTTCGATTTCCGGAACGTTGCACTGTGGGTAGCTATTCCATAGCTATCCCATAGTTCCCGCAGTCTCCCCCGCCCCTTGGAATTCTGG
>NC_133774.1:57627403-57743135 GCF_003597395.2 Chelonoidis abingdonii | reverse complement strand
ATATGGTAATACCGATTTTAGCGCTACTCCTCTCGTTGGGGAGGAGTACAGAAACTGATTTAAAGAGCCCTTTATATCGATATAAAGGGCCTCGTAGTGTGGACGGGTACAGCGTTAAATCGGTTTAACGCTGCTAAAATCAGTTTAAACGCGTAGTGTAGACCAGGCTTTAGAGTGGATCTGGATAATCACCTACCACATTTCAGAGCATGCTCCACAATCTCCACCTTACACAGAGTGCCATTGCTTCCTGGGAGATCTCCACCCTGTTGCTGCTTTGTCACCCTTTCTTCTAACCCATTACTGAAGCCCTTTATTCATGACAATGGGCTCCACCAGGTGCAACCTTGGTGCATTTAAGACTAAGTACTAAAAACTCACACAACATGTGTTTGAAGTTAGTCTTTATGTAAGGAGGAGTTATTCAGTGGGAGCTTGTTGATTAATAATGTGATTCAGGGTGCACTGCCCACCTCCTGTTAGTTTGTTTGTTTGTTTTAAATTATGGTTCATGCACATGTAATCTGTTGGTGTCTTTGAGTTAAAGAATTGCTCCCACTATATAAGTGCATTAGCACTGGGTTTCCCTGTAAAGTTTCCTGGAAAGATGACAGATTGCCCATTCCCCAGGCGGAGGCACCACCCACATTGTTTAAACTGGTGCTGGATTTGTACCCTTGGAGAATCTCCACAAAGCTCAAGTCTTCAGCTGATAAGTTTGAGACTTCGGGCCAAAAACAGTGGCCCTTCTCAGAGGCAAATGTGTGGAATCCCCTTGAGCAGGGATTACATATTTATTATAAGTGGGGCAGATAGCAGTGCCTATAGTTAAGGTTGCCTGACATTTTCCATGGTAAGGTCTTGTTTTCAGTTGCTTATACCTTTGCCAAACTTAAAATTTTTACGCTCGAAATTTCTACTAGTTGTCTGCCTAAGCCTGAACAATTTGGAAAATTTTTAATTAAAACAGATCAGCCATTTCTGAGAATGATAATATATATAAATATGTTATTTCCCCCTTGGTAAAACTGTCTGACAATTATTTCCTTGAGAAGATGTAGCATCCCATGGTTTGGAATAGGGACTTGAAGTTTAACAGAAGTTCACCATGTGGTTTTGTTGTCCCTGAGAAATTTCACTCAAATTTGACCAAGTTATGAGCCTTTGGAAACTCTCACTCCATATATGCTCAGTAGAGTGTGACACCTAAATTCTCTGAAGATTGTATACATTGGGCATGCTCCAGCCCCTCACAGTTCCAAGGCCAACCTGACTGTGCATGCATCATCCCCAGAGAGCAACTGAGCATGCTCCATCCCAGGACTGCAGAGGCTGAGCAGGACTGTCTGAAATTGCTTCTCCTGGGGGCCACTGTGGCACTAGACACATGAACTAAGAGCAGGGAGATTACCCCGCCTGTGCTCTCAGTGCTCCCACTGATAGCTCCCAGGTAGCAGAGAGAGGAAGGAGGAAGCAAGCTGACGTGAATGCAGAACAATGAGCACTGGGGAAGAGTGTGTGTGTGAGGAAAGGTCAGGGGCAAGTATAGAAGCAGGGTTAGAGGACAGAGGGGGTAGATAGCCAGGAGCTGGGGAAGATTGTAGCCGGTGAAGGGACAAGGACAAAAGAGTCTGTATCCACTAGAGAACACTCTCCTACAGAACCTGGCATTGAACTCATTCTTCCTCGGTCTCAAAGTTCCTTTGCTGTCTAACAGCTGTGAAACCCATCTATAATATGGCCAGTCCATATAGGAAACAACAGCCTATCACTCCTGCCAGTTGCTGTGTTAGCTGAAGTGGTAAAGGACAGTGCTATAGATCTAAAAAATTCAAATCGTTGATGAACCATGTGGGAGGTAGTGGGTGTCATTCTTTGATGGGATAGAATTTCTGTTTGAGGCCTGCCCCCCCTTGTTTACGTTTCTTAATAAGTTAAAACAACCTAGGAAATTACATTCAAACACTGTCAGTGACCAGGATGTGGATGATCATTCCCAGTGATAAGAGCAGGAGTCAGGAATCAGAGACCAGGATCGGAGCCAGAGGTGAAGGCCAAGTGCCAGAAGCAGTGGTCAGAGCAAAGGTCAGGAATTGGAACAAAGGGTCAGAACCAGGTTACCTGGAGTGAGACAAGACTTGAGACAAACAGGCACAGAAGCTATCGCAGCCATGGACAAATGGTTTGAGCTGCTGGTGAACTGCTATTACTGAAATCAGGCACCCTACTACAGGCCAGCTGCACTCATTAGGTTGCCTGGAGACTGGCTCTGCTGCAGGACCTGATTCCTGAAAAAAACATTACATTAAAAGAGCATTAAGGTTGAAAATTCAAGCTTTCCAAAATTTGGATATTCCAGAGTTAAGGTTGCCCCCTTGTGTGTACTCATCATGATAGTCTAATTACACAATCACAAACTACTTTTTTCAACATTCAGTTCATTTCAGTGAACAGATAGATCTGCCTTGGGAGTTAATCAGGGTTGCATAGTGAAAGACGCTATTGTCTGCCTTATTTGTTGCAGAAGTTGGCAGGTACGTAGTAAATGTGCTGGGGAAGGGCAGGAGTAGAAAAGGCAGTCTCCTGGTTAAAGCAGCTGAACATTGCCCTGGTGAATTGGATTCTGTTGCTGCCTTTGCTGCAGAGTCTGATGCTGGGTAAGTTACATAACAGATTTTCATAGATGGCCACACGGTATGTTCCTAGTACCCAACTTGGGTTTGATCTGCAGAAGTGCTGAGTACTCACAACTGCAACTGAGGTCAGTGGGAGCTCTGCTCCAGATATATGAAGTGCTATAAGAGTCAAAGTACTCTGAACAATATAACCCCAAGCATCGCAAGCTGGGCACTCAAAAGTAGTTGATATTTTTCAAAATTTCAGCTATAATCTCTGGTATTAATACTGGTATTTTCTAATTTTGGAGGACTTGACTTTTCAACTTTAACATTCCTTTAACACAGTATTTTGGGATGTAATTTATTATTAATAGTCACAAATGCCATGCCTTTTTGTGAATCTGACACTACAGTATGTTGAAAATGCCAAACACAGAACAGAATCTTTGTCCCAAGAAGCATAAAGACTAAAGGCATTAATGGGTATATAAATACATGTAAACAGAAAATGGGCTGTGGTTGTGGAATTGGAATGCTTTTCAAAGCAGATGGGTTCTTCTTTGGTTCATAAAGGAAGGAATGTGAGGAGTATTAATCAGTTTTTCCAGGTGCACAGAGAAAAAGAATTTATGGTACTTGAGTTGATGGGCATTCTAATGCAATATTTTATTTTATTTTTTGCCATTAGTGTCTTTATAGTGTCCTTTTGCAAAGTTTCATTGTGAAATGCACACCAAAGAACAGCACTAATTCAAAAGATATATCAGCAGAAATCAAAAGAGTGAACATTGAACACAGCTGCAGTTACTCTTATGTTCATCACCTGACAATCCTCAAAGTAGTTCCAGCCAGGCTTTCATTCTAATCACTAAAGCCAGGCTTTCACTCTTATCACTATATCTCACTACTAGATCCTTTATGTATTGGGTATTACTTCCTAACAACTTTCTTAATGGTAGAAAAAGTGGTGTATTTGGCTAAGGTAAACTAAAGCCTATGATCAGGTAAATGGAGAGGAAGGCTCTTATAAATTGTTATATTACATGTCTGTATAAAGGTAAGCATAAAATTGCAAATGCACGCCACTTTAAAATGATCACATTTCACATTCATTCTGGACAGTGAATGTAAACTTTTAAAACTTTTAAATATTGGAAATTGGGAGAGTATACTAGATGGAAAAAGATATGTTGGCATATTTGTTCATACAGATGTTGCCTAGACAAAGATGTGGCTGGCTACCCAATGTATTTATATCTGTTATTGTGCATGCAGAAAAATGTAGAGAGTGTAATTCTGAAAAATGGTAACTAAAATGGAGTGGGGAACAGTTTTCCCATCCTGGCAAAATATTTTAGAATTTGAAAAGAATTTCTGTTCTGAATCAGGACTAAAAGTGAAAATCTTGAAAATTTTCATGAACCAAGAAAGGAACAAACAAACAAAAAAGTCAGTTTGGGTCATGCAAAATGCTTTTTTCTGATAATTTCTAAATGTTTCTATTTGATTTTGACAATGTTTAATTTTTTGTACTATAATTAGATTACATTTTGAAACAAAAAGTAGTCACTTAGAATCAGGAAAACGAAAATTTTAATTAAAAGATGTCAAAATGTGACTTTTCAACTATTTCATTTTGTTTCAACATCATTTTTGAGTCAAGAAGTTGGTTAAAACTGACCCTTTCCCCTGAACAGTTTGTTTTGACAAATTGACATTTTTTGACTAGAAAAGACTTCACCAACTCTAATGAAAACAGCTGAAAATAATGACCCTGTTTTTGATATTACTGACACCAGTTTAAGTGGAGACTAATTTAATGGAAATCAATGATGTTACACTGGTGTAAAACCTGTGTGAGGGTAGACAGAGTACTATATTTCTGTTAAGATGGATCTGATCAAACAAAGTAAAAAGCATGAGGTGGTTTTGTGTGAACAGGCACTGTAAAACCAGGATCATAATTATAAAAAGAAAATGGTATGGACCAGATTTTTCCTCACTGCATAAATACCCTCAATAGTGGATCATATAAATGCTACAAAAGTGGTGCTGACATGCAATCCATATTCTCACGAACAATAACACCCTAAAGAGACACCACTCAAATTATCCTTGTTAGGAGCATTAATTCTACATGAGGAGAATGCCTGTAATGGGAGTGTGTGCTCATTAAGGTGCAGTCCACATCCTCCAGCACTTGTGCCCTGCCCTAGAATGCCTTTACACATGGGAAAAAACAATGAGGAGTCTTTGTGGCACCTTAGAGACTAACAAAGGTGGCACAAGGACTCCTCATTGTTTTTGCTGATACAGACTAACACGGCTATCGCTCTGAAACTTTACACATGGAGTGGCCTCTCTTCAAGTCTTATTTGGAGCCAAAATCAGGACAGAAAAGTTCCACCTACAACTTCTCTTTGGTTTGTGGATTTTCTGGCATGCAGTTAAACATAATATAAGCCCACAGCTGGCTCTAAATTAGGGTGAGTCTATGTTTTACAATAGCATGTAGTGTATTGGTAATATATTTTTCTTCAAATGAAATTCAATGAATAATTATATATTTTTAAGGACATGTAATTTGTAGATGGTGAAAAGAAGGTGAAAATGGTGATATTTATGTATCAATCAGTGGTCTAGAGTTATACTCTTTATAAACTAAGACATCACTTAGTGCCAGAGTTCTGGTTTTCAATGAAGCTATGTGCATTATTGTAAAAACCTGTTGCAATGTAATGCTGTACTATCACCATCATCATCATCATCAAAGATTTCAATCACTTTTTATCCCACTGTGGATCACTGTTCTTAATAATGTTCTGTTTACTGAAAACATGTTCACATTCTGGTGATGCAACAGGCAGAGTCAAGGCAATTGGCTGTAAAGTTCTAAGGTCTTTATGCTCTCAGAGAATTGGGTGAGTTTCATATGATATATTTGAGCAAGATGTCATATCGGTCATTCTCCTACATAGTCTAAATTGAGCACCTGTGCTATCTGGGTTAATGTCAAATGTATCATATCATTCAACTAGTGAACAAATGTGTTGTTCACTAATAGGATGTATTGTGTATGGAGGATGCAAATTGCCAAATTCCTTCATTATGCCTTGTTGGCCCTTAAATGATCTGTCAATACTTGGAATTGCAAAGTCAGTTACAGCAGAGAATAAAGTTATTCTGTGTTCCTTTTCACATGTAGCACAGTTATATTGTCATCAATCCTAGATGATACCACTCATCTTCTTCATGGTTGTGGAAGTTTATTAAAGTGCAAAAAAATTCATATGGCTAGTGTTGAGACTTGATCTCGGTAGTCATTGGATATATTGTCAGTGTCCATTGTCAATATTTCTTCGCTTAGTATTGATATATGGTATGAAGTGCAGCAATCAAATCTGGATTAAGAAACTAAAGAATTGTGAATACCAAATTAACAGACAACAAGATAGCATGAGCAATATGTAAACAAACACAAAATAAACTCAGTCTATTGCACACCACAAATCCACTCAGTTTGGCAAGTGAGTTCCAATCACCAGTGATATTTTGAGTTGTTATTAATGACTTTTATTGTTTGCTTAATTGAAGTTAGATGCTATCATTAGCAGCTCCATCTTGTGTCATTCAAACCTTTCAAATTAATTTGTCTTTCATGTTAATAATGATATTCCTGTTCTTTAGGAAGATTGAATAGCAATGAAATCAAAGTTTTTAAACTGATGTAAATGCTTGCAAAATTCAACCCTCTCCCCTAACTTTCTTACCATCGCTATTTCTGAGCAAGTACAGTATCAAAAACCCAATCATAAAGTCCTTAGTACTAGAACTGGCTGAAAATTATTATCCATGAAATGTTGATGAAAGATGACAAATACTTTATTTGCAAAAGTTTCAGAGAAAATGTTTTCCAACCAGCTCTACTCAGTACTCAGTGCAAGTGCTTTTAATTATATGCAGAGCAAATTCATTCCAGTCTAGCTTGTACACTAACAAATCATCATTGTTGCATCATCTTCATCTTTCAGCATCGTCATAATCTTGGCTAACTATATTATTTCAGGCTCATTGCTGCTGATAATAATAATCAATTTATTGCACACTATAGCTGCTGTTATGCCAGGAACTGCAACTATAGACACAAAATCCCTGGAACTACGACACAGATAGATTTGTTTATAATTTTTCTAGGTCATCTTCTACCTGCTTTTTGTTAACAGTTTTATTTGCAAGTTTTCCTGCTCTTCACTACTTTTTAATTATCTATAACTCTTTTTTGTATTTTTCTCGGTTAAAACATTTTTATATAAACAGTTCATCTACTCTGCCACTTCGGAATCTGTCATTATTTTCCCATTCCATCTTCTTTATTAATGGGTGTACTTCTACAGTGTTACTCTTCTGTATAGCTTTGATGTAAGCTGATGTTTAGCTCTGCTCATCCTTCGCCCTGGAAATTGCCACTGCTGCTCCATAATGCGGGGGCGTAGACCATTTTTTTTTATTTGGAGAAGTTGGAGTTAAAAATAATAATAGATGTTGAATGTCACTTTTAATGAGTAGTTTTGTATCATAACTAAATGTATCCACTTCTAATAAAGTGAGATAAATGAGCTTTGGAAACTCAGTGTTTCCTTTATATATTAAAGCAATCTAAATTTTTCAGAAGGGCTAAAGCCCTCCAAACCCCAGTTATCTATGCCCATGTAATATGCTGTGTTTCCAAGTTAAAAAGCAATTTTTCTAACTGCCAACCTTGCAAATGAAATGTGGGAAGCTGAGAACTGGTTTCTGTCTTCCCATGCTTCCCAGGCCAAATTATGATCCTTGCAATATCACCGATGGATGTAACCAAGAGTATAAATTTGGTCTGCAGCATTTTTACTATGAGGCATGAGAAGGAGAGAACCTCTTGTGACTTTCAGATCCCCAACTGGGTTTTAGTAGTTATAAAACTATTATTTTACTTGTCTGGCAAACAAAATTAATATGAAAAGAAATGTTCATTGTGTTTCACAAATTCCAAAGTAATTTTTGCAGCCACTTTTCAGAGAAGAGCTTGCATTCTAGCAAGTATTAACTCATGCTTCCTTTCCTCATCTCCTTAAGTTTTCTGTGTACACCTTAACAAGACTATGAGCATCCTTTATGAAGTAGCATTGGCTGATTCTTGCTCCTTGCATTTTTGTTTATCAATTTAAAGTAATTTAAACCAAATAAAAAAAAAATCCCCCCATATTTCCTTGCAAGCATGGTTGCTGCAATCATGTGCTTAAAGTTATTGTGTGTGATAAGAGCTAGAGCTACTGGATGAGACAGTGATCCTGCAGCAGGGTCTGTGTGGGCAGACTTGTGTTTGCCCAGAGCCTCACTGACTCCAGCTCATTCTCCTCTCATTTACACCACTGACTTCACTTGGAAGCTGGTATGTAAATGAGGATTATTTGCCCCATTAACATTTATCACAATATCATAAATTCTGATTCTGGTCTTGCTAGTAACTCCACTGTAGTCAGTAGAATTATGTTGGTGTAAACTCAGGGTAAGTCGTAAAAGAATCAGGCACTAGAAATAGGGCCACAGTAAGCTGGGGAATTACTGAAGCTACAGCAGTATTTTTAAATTACCTGTGCTACTTCACAGAGCCAAATTCTGCCTTTAGTTACACCAGTGTAACCCTATCAACTTTAGTGGGGCTGCACGTGTGTTACTGAAGGTATGACCCAATCAGTGTGTTTTGGGCAGAGCCAGCTGCCCCATATGTTTGGATGGGAAATGGATCATAAAATGTCTACAAACTGTTGTTCTTCTGTTGCTAGACTGAAGCAATTAGCTGTGTGGATCCACATACAGTATGGTGGCCCTACTCAGTCCAAAATATATTCGGTCAACAGGATATTTTTTTGAAAAAGGGAGTGAAAGGTGCTGTTTCCAGTTCAAAGTTAAACAGACTAAAAAACTTATTGTAATGACACCTAGAATATGTAGTCAGATTCTTTGAATCACTAGAAGCATCTGTGGCAGAAAATAGACACTTAGGGAAGGAAGAAGATTCAAGTTTAGGACTATGGGTTACTCCAGGCTATTAGGTGGCTTTTAAGAGCAATGCCAAATTCATCATTTTTATTTTGGCAAATTCAGTACGAGTAATCTCAGTTTTGTGCAATTTTATACACTACCACTGCAGCCCAGATTTTTGCTTTTGTAAAAAAAATGGCTATTTTTGCATTGAAAATTGAAAACTGCACATGCTTGCATATTTTTAATGCCAAACTAAGCACTATTCAGCATCTGGCATCTTTTTTGCTGAAAAAGAGGGGCAATTTTCCTTAATTTTTTAAAAATAGCTCACTGATTTTTCCACCACAATAGGCCCATTTTCAATTTTGTAACCTACAGAAAGGGACCCTGAGGCAATCCTTGAATTCAAATAATTTTTCCCTTTTTTCAGACTGGCAACCAGAGCTGTGAGATACAATCTTCCCTGCACTGAGGTATGTGCACTAAAGAAGAGGAAGTTAGTTTGAGGCAAACTGATTTCTATTTGGTTCACACTTAAATACTCTCTACCTTATGTACTACTTCTACCACTAAAATAATAATAATATCTAGCAGAAGGGTTTTAATCAGTAGATCTTAAAGTGCTTTACAAAGGGAAAGCATTAGCATTATTCCCATTTTACGAATGGTGAAACTGAGGCATAGAATGGTGAAAAATGACTGGCCCAAGGTCACCGAGCAGCCAAGTCAGAAACAGAACTCAGCCATCCTGAGTCCTAGTCCAGTGCACTGTCTGCTTGGGCCACACTACATTCCAAGTAGTAGAGGAACATCTGAGACAGGTCACAATGGACTCATGTTGTGGTGTTTTACTTTTGAAAGGAAAAAAACAATCAAAGTATAACTGACTGCTCAATGTATTTACAGAAATGGAATTTTGGGAGTCAGCTGCCAGAAAAATGAAGCTATGGTCCTGCTCCTGTTAGAAACTAAACAACTTGCAGGAACAGGACCTTAAATTATATCAATGACTTCTTGAAAGGAGGAAAGTAAAAGAAGATAAAAATATAAATTAAAAAGTGCATCTTTTTGTCTTTAGCTTCTAGGAAATGTACCAGTGTTACTTCTCTGAGAGATGATTTTAAGAGCTCTGAGCTGCATAATCTCTGGAGATTTGCTCTGATGCTCATCACATGAGATCAAAAAGGAACCATAATCCAGAAGGGCTTACATAAAAAGCATGTAGAATTTGTAGATTGTTTTAATGTCATCTCTTTGCAGACTTCCTAACTAGCAGAATGAGAATTTACATCCTACACTCTTTTTCAAAGGGAGCCCTTCCCATGATCATTACAATTTAGGTGACTGGTATTCTGATTGACTAATGTGTTGAACCTTTGTTTTTACCTAAAGACCTACCCCAGCAAATTCATTTTGAGATACTCTTTCTTCTCTAGACTGAGTGCTAAAGTCTCAGTGGCAATCCTGCTCACCTAATCAGTCTAGGTACAATAGAAGAGGTAGAATTGCTTAGTCAGGCCCGGATTAACCAATGTGCACTTGCACAGGACTGCCATCTCATGGGAACCCTGGACCACTGGGAGAAAAAAAATACAACCAGCACCACCACCAACCAAACCTGAGTAGCACTGCAACCCACATTCCAGGTTGCAACACCACTCACTCAGTTTGGTCGGGCTACCTGCCCCCATTATGATGGAGGGGTGGGGGCAAGTGGGCCAGGCCAAACCTGAATGAGTGGACTGTGATTTGGTGCTGGCCACCCTCCTCACTTTGACTAAAACTACCCATCTGTCACCACCCCACACACCAAAAGTCTGGTGTTCGGGGAGGGGAGTGGGGAGGGAGAAGGGTGTGGCACACTGAAACTCTGCCTAGGGTGGTGATTGTCTTGTATATCACATGCTCTGTCTAGTTTAAGGTAGGTGTAGGGGGCCCTATTTCATAGTGCACAGGCCCCAGAAGTCTTTAATCCGTGCCTGTGCTTAGCGTAAAAGTAAAGTTTAGAAAAATCTGACAGACATGAGAAAACAAAAGTTCTAGTACTGTAGTTGAATTACACTCAAACAGGAATGGTGATCTCCATCAACGTTCAGTCAGAGAGAGTTTTGATCTGAAAGACTATAAAAGGTGTGAATTGGTTGATAAATTCGTAGGTCAGGAGGATACTGTAAAAAAAATTGGAGAATATTTATACAAATGACTTCAGCTACTGAGGTCTACTTTTGTCTTTGCTTTTCCAAAACATTCATTTATTTGCATGAGAATTTGCAAAAAGTGGTTTTCACACTAACATGCACAAATATTTGGCAGATTCTTAGCTGTGAGTATTCATGCCACAAGAACTTGTGCACTAATCTAATCAGGGAACAAAAGCAACATGATGAGATTTATCACCACTAGCCTACACAATCTGAACATTAAATCTTGAATACACATAGATAACTGTTTTTGAGCAAGCCATGGTGTGTAAAATTTTTTTAAAAAATCCTGCGATTTTTTTTTGCAAAATACTTTTAAATAATAAATATATCTGAGGAAATCAAACTAAATCAAATTTGAAGAAAAATTAAATTTGAGGGTATTCTTGAAGCAGCAGCAGAAGTTACATTAATTGAATAAAATATTCATTGTGAATTATTCACTGTGCATTAATATTTGGTTTGTAATTGATACTGAATAATTCAGTTCTGCAACCACAGAGAAAAATAGAGTATCCATTAAATGCTTTATTAGTATTTTTAAATATGTCTTATGCCTTAGTTTATCACTATTTCATTGTGGTTTGGAAGATCTAAATTATCTCCCTTTTCCAGACAATTTATCACAATTGCATTTGGGAGACTCCCTCAGGAGAATATGATGAGTGTATGCTAGTTAGTTTCCATCGGTCAGTCTCTTCTCAGCAGATTCAGAGAGGCACTGTATACCATCTTGCTATTCTTTTCTTTCTTTCTCTGCTATCTGACAATTATTTCCCCATGTTATTAGCGCCTCTTTTTTTTACACTACTACATTACTTGAGTTGTTTTTTTAAGCAGTACCATCTTCTGTACATTTCCTCATCCTTACTTAAACTACACTATTTATTCATTCATTTATCCAATTCTGTGATAGTGGTGCATTTATGTTGTAATTGCTTGCTAGAAAATATGTTCCCAGAAGGGCCAAAAAGACAAACAGTTTCAATCGAGTAAAATCAGCCCCCCAACCCTCTTTTATGAAAGGATTATATGACATTCCTGACTATCAAGTATGTAGCATGATGGCCATCCTTTCATTGCTACCTATAAATCTGAATGTATTCCTCTCATCAAAGAAAAGCAATACTCTGTAACTGTAGCCCAATCAGACTGCTGAAATGTGTTACCTGTCATTTCTGGCCCACCCCTCTCAGAACTTGGGTGTTGTACCTTCCAGCCATAGGACATGTGTGGTCATTATCAGCATAATATATACATGATTACAATGAAATAAAAAACAAAAAACAAAACAGAGAAAAGAGCAAAATCACTAAACAAAATTATTGTTGTTCTTTGACCTCTCCAAATATCTGTCCTCTTTGCTGGAATTTTTCACATTCCTGAATCAAATATATTTCAATGTGTGCAACATACAAATGTGGTGTGTACACAATATAGTACATACAGTAGAGATGTGTCTGGGCCTGGGGTTTATTTGCACTGCAGTCATGTAGCTTTGTTGCTTTTGGATGTAAATCACAAACCCTGAGATTTTGTACTTTGTCTCACAATCTGGCATTTATTACCACACGTACAATTCTTTCCTAATGGAGACAGCCAATTAAAATCCACAGGCAAAAATTTTTATTCTCAGCGTCAGCCCATTGTGGATTGTCTCTTGTACAATTAAACATAACAAGTGCACAGAGTACTGTAAAAGATCTATACTTTGCTGACATCATCAGTTACCTTATGTATGTTTTTAAGGCAAACAAGTAGGTATCCACAGATGAGGTGGAAAAATAACACAATGTGTGTGTGTATAAAGATCCAAATCCTCAGATCCTTACTTAAACAAAGAAAGAAGAAAGAGTGTGGTTGAAGTACAAGAGTGGGAGTCAACGAAGCTGGTTTCTTTTCGCAGCTCTGCACAGGCTTATTGTGCGTACATGGAGAAATCATTGAATCATCTGTAACACGGGATAATGATCCTTCCCTACTTCACGGGTGTGATGTGAAGATAAATTTATTAATGTCAATGAGGGACTCTGATACTATAGTGATGAGTGCCATAAAATTGAAAATTCATGAATACTGGTTTTTACTTAGTCCATTTCCTGTTGATGTCACAGGAGTTTGAGTGAAAACTGAGTAAGGAATAGAGGATTGGACCTGTTATAAATAACAATTTATTTAGTATCTACTGATTTATTATTCCACCTAGGTTTATTTACAACCTATATTGTAAGATCTTCTCGTTGTTTTTAGTACGCTGCCTGGAACAATGGAGTCCTGGGACAACTAAGTTTACCATAATACAAATAAATAATCATTCCAGAGCAGAAGACATCAAGAAGAACTAGGAGAAGGTGCTTGAAGTGGTTTGTTTAAAGCATATATTTGGATTGGTTAGAATATATATTTACAATACTTAAAATGCATCCATATTGAAGGACTCTAGTTAATACTCTCTACAGTAATACAGTTATGTATACAGGAGGATAATTTTATGGTAGAAATACATCTGTTACAATTTCTGCATATAATTTTGGAAAAAGAATGTGTGCAATTTAAGGAATTTGTTTGCTCTGAAAAGGAACTTGAAATGCAGCTCTAAAATGGATGCTACTAAATGTAATATCCCAGTAGTCCACCATCCATCCACTCCATTCACTCTAATACAAGCCTGAACTTGACTAGGCTGAACGTGATGCAACACCATGTATATTAGAGATAAGCACATATTCCAGAGGCTCTCTCTGATTCTCAGCCAACATCAGTCTCCCCTTTTCATAGACTAATGATCCTCCAAAGTACATAAAAAGCTCTTTTGTCTTTGTCACAGAATTGAAAAGGCCATATTTTAAGATCCCCTTTCTGCTCTTGTCAGAGTTGCGATGGAATATTTCTGACTATTGTATGTGTAAAGTAAATATTGCTAATCTACAGGGTGCAAATCTTAAAACCCAAATGGCCCACCCTATGCAGAATGTGTGTGAGACTGTGGCAGCTAAGGTCCCCTGTTCGGAAATGCAAGGCTACCCACTGATGTGGATTTGTCAAGTATAGTAAGTTGCATGATATGTCTTAATGTGAAGTTTTGTCTAAACACAGTTTTGCACTGCTTTAACTATCAGGTTGAAAGATGCTTATGCCAGTATAGATTATTCCTATACATTTACAAGAATAAGCATTAGTCATCTTTATACTGATATAACTGCATCCACACTCGGGGTTATTCCTATTTAACTATTTTGATGAAAAATCACATACTAAACTGAAATAGTTAAGTCAGGTACAAAAATTGCATGTGGACCAGGCCTAAGTCCATGCGATACAAAGGGGCATTGGCCATGGGAAAATTTTACTACTAACCCTCTAAAATATTATTACTATATCTATGAAGTAATTATTTTCACTTGTATATGATCAGAAATGAAATCTCACCATTTCTTTAACCTGTAAGCACCAATCCTCTGTGAAGACAGCATTGTTAAGATGTGGTAGATTCACAAAGACTTGCATCACAGAAACTCCCTTATTCTTTCCCTTCTTCTTTGCATCAATTTTCTTCCTGCTGGTTTCTTCTCCTCTGCAAGATGTTTCCCTTCTCCCAGGTCAATCCTCTTTCATCCCTATTTTGCCCTCTATTGCCCCACCTCTCTGGTTCCCTTATTCTCAAAGGGTACTTCTACACTGCAATAAAAAACCTGACTCAACCTCATGGGGCTTGGCCTGCAAGGCTAAAAATTTCAATGTGGACATTCAGACTAGGACTAGAGCCTGGGCTCTGAGACTTGCCCCCACCCCGATACATGGGGTTTCAGAGCAGTGGCTCCAGTCCAAGTCCGAATGTCTACGCTGCAATTTTTAGCCCAAAAACCTGAACCTCACAAGTTCAAACCAGATGACCAAGGTCAGCTGTGGCCATGCTGCGGGTCTTTTATCGCAGTGTAGACACATGCAAAGCTTATTGAGCAGGCTACCTAGTCCCCCTAACAGAGAAAATTGCAGGTCTTCACTCTTAGATTTTTCTTTTAAAAGCTTCTTTTTACAGTCTTTTTCCAGAAAAAAAAAAAAACACAACAATTTGAAACAACTAAGAAGTGTCACAACTGAAACCAACTAGCAAAATTCTAAAATTACTCTTTATCATGATAAAAATGTATATATTGGTTCATTTTTTCTGACATTTTCTAAACTTTTGAAATGCAGATAAGCAGTAAGAGAAACATTTTCAAAAAGAGGCCCCAGATATGCATGCAAAAATGCACATGCAGTACTCACCTGATATACTGGATGTTCATGAATAAGTTTACTTAGCACACATTAAGGCCAAATCCAACACTACTATAAATCAACAAAGATCCACTGAAGACCAGTCCTGCTCCCAATGACATCAATGGGAATTTTGACATCAATTTCATCATTAGCAGCACTGGGCGTTTTCTCATAGGTACAAGCCAATGTGATTGTCACACACTGTATCCTCTCTGGGTATACACCTATACCTCAGTTTCTTCTTGAAGTACTCACCTCTCACACAACTGCGTTTCAACTAAAGACAAACTTTCCAGGGTCTGAATTGTTAATAGGTCAGAAGAAGCCATCACGGTCATCTAGTCTGACCTTTTGCACTTTGCAGGCCACAGAACCTCGCCCACCCACTCCTGTAATAGACCCATAACCTCTGGCTGAGTTACTGAAGTCCTCAAATCATGCTTTAAAGACTTCAAGTTACAGAGAATTCACCACTTACACTAGTTTAAACCTGAAAACGACCCATGCCCCATGCTGCAGAGGAAAGTGAAACCCCCCAGAATCTTTGCCAATCTGACCTAGAGGAAAATTCCTTACCAACCCCAAATACGGCAGTCACTTAGACTCTGAGCATGTGGGCAAGACCACCAGGCAGATAGCTGGGAAAGAATTCCCCATAGTAACTCAGAGCCGTCCCCATCTAGTGTTCCATCTCTGGCCACTGGGAATTTTTGCTATAGGCCACACACCACTATAGGCAGTCCTATCATACCATCCCCTCCATAAATTTATCAAGCTCAATCCTTAAGCCAGTTAGGTTTTTGCCCCCACTGCTCCCCTTCGAAGGCTGTTGCAGAGTTTCACTCCTCTGATGGTTATAAACCTGCACCTAATTTTGAGCCTAAACTTGTTGATGGCAGTTTATATTCATTTGTTTTTTTTGTCTACATTGGTACTTAACATAAATAGCTCCTCTCCATCCCCGGTATTTATCCCTCTGATGTATGTATAGAGAGCAATCATATCTCCCCTCAGCCTTCTTTTGGTTAGGCTAAACAAGCCAAGCTCTTTGAGTCTCCTCTCATAAGGTAGATTTTCCATTCCTCAGATCATCCTTGTAGCCCTTCTCTACATCTGTTCCAGTTTGAATTAATCTTTCTAGACATGGGAGACCAGAACTGCACACAGTATTTCAGATGAGGTCTCACCAGTGCCTTGTATAAGGATACTAACATTTCTCCGTCTCTAGTGGATATACGTCACCTGATGAATGGTAGGACTGCATTAGCCTTTTTCACAGCTGCATCAATAGGCTGTTCATAGTCATCCTGTGATCAACCAATACACCCAGGTCTTTCTCCTCCTCTGTCGCTTCCAACTGATAAATCCCCAGCTTATAGCAATAATTCTTGTTTTTAGTCCTTAAATGCCTGGCCTTGCACTTTGCACTATTAAATTTCATCCCATTTCTATTACTCTAGTTTACAAAGTCCTCCAGATCTTCTTGTATGATTTCCAGTCCTCTTCCTATTGGTAATACTACTCAGTTTTGTGTCACCCACAGATTTTATTAGCAACTCTCACTTCTTGTGCCAAGGTCAGTAATAAAAATGTTAAATAAGATTGGTCCCAAGACCAGTTCCTGAGGAACTCCACTAATAACCTCCTTTCAGCCTGACATTTTACCTTTCAGTTTGATCTGCTGTAGTCTCCTCTTTAACCAGTTCCTTATCATCTTTCAATTCTCATACTAATCCCCATCTTTTCTAATTTAACAAATAATTTCACATGTAGAACTGTATCAAATGCCTTACTGAAATCCAGGTAAATTTGATCTACTGCATTTCCTTTGTCCCAAAAAAAATCAGTTATCTTCTCAAAGAAGGAGATCAGGTTGGTCTGGCATGATCTACCTTTTGCAAAACCATGTTGTATTTTATCCTAATTGCCTTTCACTTCCAGGTCCTTAACTGCTTTCTCTTTCAAAATTTGTTCCAAGACCCTGTATACAAGTGAGGTCAAACTAACAGGCCTGTAGATTCCTGGATCATTTTTTCCTTTTCTTAAAAATAGGAACTATATTAGCAATTCTCCAGTCATACAGTACAACCCCCAAGTTTACAGATTAATTAAAAATCTTTGCTGTTGGACTCGCAATTTCGTGTGCCAGTTCCTTTAATATTCTTGAATAGAGATTATCCAGGCCCCATGATTTAGTCCCATTAAGCTGTTTGAATATGACTTTCACTTTGGATGTGGTCATTTCTACCTCCATATCATCACTGCCACTAGCCATCCTGTCACTACCCCTAAATTCTTCATTAGCCTCATTAAAAATGGAGGCAAATTAATTGTTTAGGTGTTGGGCCATGCCTAAATTATCTTTAACCTCCACCCTATCCTCAGTGTTTAGCAGTCCCACTTCTTCTTTCCTTGTTTTCTTTTTCTTAATATCATTAAGCCAAATTCATTTACCCTTTGCCTTTGTATCTGGGCTCCCCACATCCTTTCTGTCTCTTTTTCAGAGCTTCACAGTCACCCTGGTATCCTGGTAATCTTACTTCTTGGTTTCTGCATCACCAGCTTCCTCTGTACAAAGAGTTCTGCCAGTCACACCCCAGTAGTCCTTCTGCAGGCTGCTGTGGCAAAGACCCACACCAATAATTCCCTAGCCACTCATCTTTCCAAGTGAGTTCAAGGTGCTATGTAAATAATCCCCACAGGCAGCCACCTGATCCCTTAGTTGCATAACCCTTCCAGATCATGTAATCCCTCTGACCAGGTGCTTCATCTGAAGACTCCTGGGTGAAAGATGTTACCCACCTTCCATCTTTTAAAAGGTCAAGAACCAAAACAGGTGTGCTCAGTTGCATACATGTGACCCAGGGAATAATGCCATATTATAGAGATTCTACAGCACAAAGCATCCTGGATGTTAACCAGCCATTTGTTTACCATGTAGAGATCATCTAGGTAATGTATGGGTCACCTTGATTTGTCATTATTTTTGCTACCATTGGTAGTATTTCTAAGTGGTTATTCCTATCCTATTTCTTCTGCAATTTTTCTGATAACTAGAACAGTATAATATTATAAGGTGAAAGTATCACCAATAGGATACAAAACTGTTAGCATATTGTACTCTCAATTCCCTACTGAGTTTCTCCCTAGTAATATGAGATTAATAGGAGAAGGGTGTTAATGCAATACAATGGAGATCTTACAGTTAAAATACTAGACTATTACATAGTAATGATAGCTAACATTACTGATTCTGACTAGTTGGCATTTGTATAATATGATGCAATTCTTATGTCATATGGTACATTAAAAATACAAACAAAATAAATATCAACTCATTTATTACATTGAAGAAAAAGATATAGTACTGAGATTATTGACCAAGAGAGGGGGAAATATTACAAAATTAAAAATAAACAAAAAAAACTCTTCACACATTAAGCACAGTATGGTGGAGGAATTCTAAATGCAGCCATTTTCCTAGAGAACAATTTTATTATTTCTGGAGATGAGTTATAACTGGGGAGACTATTATTATCACTTATATGATTGGGGCTTATGTAACGTTTCACTGTAAACAGTCAGCACTGTGAGTAGAAAAGAATCAGAGTTCATTACAAGAGGTTTCTCTCCATTATGGAAATCCATATTGACTTAGCTGCAGAGCTGGAACTAAAATGAAGCCAAACACAGCTTAAGTATGATTTCCATCCATAAATAAGACAGGGGGTTACTGATACAAGTCACTTCTTACTTGCTCTGCTAACTCTGGAAGGCAAGCAACTAAAGGACACTGTTGCAACAATATGACTAAGGTTGTGTTAACATGTTCAATATAACGTTTAAGATTGGAGAAACTATTTACAACAAACCACACAATGGTCAAAATCTGAGCTTTTTTGGTATCATATTGGATGAAAATTGGCCCCCATTTTCACACCCAGTAGGCCCATTTATCACAATTATTTTCACTAATAAAACTTGAGAGCTTTTCACACGTCCAATACAGTTTTAAAAATTATAATGAAACTGTGACACCTTGGGGTGTGGAAGAAAGGACAAATTTGCATGGTAAAAATGTTGTTAAAAATGTAAAAAAAAATGTGTACACTTTCACACAGCCCTTAACGTTTCATAATACCTCCCTCCCCCATGAATTGTTCCTTGTTACTCAGACATCTGATCTTCCAAACATGCATATGAGTAACTTTGCTCCCGTGAGTAGTTCTATTGAAGCCATATTAGTGTTTGCAATATTGTGCCTAATGTTTGTTTTGTAATTGTACATACACACAGCAGTTTCTGATGAGTTCATTTAATAAATCAAATAAATCAGACTAGAGCTAGAAGATCTGTCCTGATTTGGGCATAATGCCATTAAATGTGAAGTGAGGAAGAGACTTTATGCAATATTATCCCCAAATGTCATACCTAGAGAGGCTAACACCATTATATCTTTCTGAAAATACTATTCTCAAATTAACGTTTTGCTATATAAGATCTCCAAACTGGTAAGCTAACATGACTGGACAGAAGAAAGGAGCTGCACAAGAAAATCAAGGGTATATAATCCCTTCACAGAGAGAATATAATCTGATAAACATTAAATGTGTCTCATTCCCTTCTCATTTACTTCTATGCAAGTCAAAATGGAGGTAATTATATCCTTATGCTCACAGTATACATAACAAATTATCACTAAAACTGAAGGCTGAAGGATACACAATAATTATCGATCAATGACTCGGTTCAATCAGTACTGTGTACTGCACTTTCCAGCAATAAACCTGTAAAAGGTCTTTTACAAAAATTGGTGCAGTTAGTCTGCCTAATGGAATAGATTTTCAGTGTCCCCAAGCCTTCTTATGCCCTCAACTTGAAATCAGATAGGTGCATTGATCTCAAAGTGGCACTACAAAGGCTTCAGGTCTGAGCTACCAGATGTGACTATAGCATCAAGGCCTAGTTCTGAACCAACAACTGCAGCTGCCTCTATCTGTCTAATAACCCAAGTTGTAGATGCAAACCTTGTTTGCTCATACCAAATTATGGTTATGGTGCTGGAGACTATTTCTGAAAATTTGCTCCCAAAAATCTTCAGCCCAAGAACAAACATTTTAAGCACAATGAGAAAATGATCAATTTAACTGTTTTTAAATTGTGGGAACATAGTAGCACATCACAATCTCTCAGCTAAGTATTTATAAGGCACCTTTCACATTGATATTTGGGGTTTGTTTGTTTAATTTGAATAAATGACTTCAAGGAATTTAAAATAATGCAATAAAAGCATACCTCTGAATAACAATCCATTGGCAAGTGACAAAACATCAGTATTTTCCAAAATACTGAACTGCTATGCCACTTTGTCCCATTCCTAGGGGTCTCACATAACTCTCACTTGCATATCAATATTTTCCTTTGAAAAAGGAAGATATTCTTCTCAGAACATATGAAATTCTTCATCTGTCATTCATCTTATAAACCTGATGCGCAAATGAAGCACTGTCAGTTATGTCAACATACCAAGCCCATATCTGAAAACAAAGGTAAAATTGTCAGCTAGTGTATCTGGATAATTTTGAATTAAAAAAATAACCATTTTAATTCATTTAGAAATGTAGCTACTGTTCATGTTCATTACTTCTTTTTTGACAACATGTCATGTTTTTAGTAGAGTAGTTTAAGGTGAAGTGTGGGTTATTTTGCATAGCAAGAACAAAATATGATATACTATGCAGTGTGTATGAAATGAAGCCCCAAACAAATAACAGAATACATCCACTACAAAGTTGCTATTTGATCAGAATCAGTTGGGTTTAACATTTGCTGGTTCAAGATTTCAATGAGCCCTAGAACTCTATAAACCATTATATAGGAGGCCTTTAATTTTAATTTAAATTGGAGGTACAAAAAGTGTCATTAATTTACATCGAATCAATATTTTCTCTTTCTCTCTGTGTGTGTTTAGATATATATCATATATCTGAGTGTATATCCTGCCACTCCATTCTATATGCACAGAGCCCCGACTGCAGTAGAATCAATATCATTCTGCTATGAAGTAAGGGTAGAAGGGTTTAGGAAGCCCAAACGGGGAGAGGCGGGGGTGGATGTAGTGACCCTGGCAAGCCGAGCATGTCATACACCACCGTTCTGTAATGTCCCTAGATTGCAGCAGGGGCCAATTGATTTGCAGTAGTGCCAGCCCATCATCTATTCCCCTCCTGGGAAAAGGGGTATAACAGTTGCTGAGGCTGCAGTAGTGGTCCCACAATGGCTATACTATTGCTGTTTAGCATGGTGTCAGAGGATTTCCTCCCACGGCTCCATCAGATCTCCCTAAGGCACAGTTCTTATTTGGGTGTTTGGACTGGATTTTCCCCAGAACGCATATTTATTTATATTTCAACATATGAAATATTGTATTGGCTCGAATCATGTTCGCTGTTACTTACTTCAATGAATGGGTCACCACCTCCCTATTTGTTTCGGAAGCCAGAACTTCAAAAGAGGAGAAATGAAATGCAAAAAGCTTGTTAAATTTAAATTGTGAGTGTGTGATAAACTGATCAAAGCAAGGAAGTACTGGCTGCTGCATCATTATTGAACCCAGGTGGTGTGAGGTGCTACACTTACTATCTAACATGTTGCTCGAAGACCACTGCACCTAAGCACAACAAAGAAGGCCGAAAGAAGAGCATTAATAATTATTAGAAACATGATGATTCTTACTGCAGTGAGAGACTACAAAGATGGCTTACTTAACCTTGCTAAGAGAAAGAAAAGGCCATGACTGACTAAAGTAAAATCAGGAAAGGTATAGTAGAAAACTGATCAGCTACTTCTTTTTGCTCTCTCCCACAGTGCAAGTCCAAGAAGGTAATCTAAATGAAAAAGAAAGGTGGCAAATGTAAAACAAATAAAATGAAATCTTCTTTGTGCAATGTATTACAGTCAAACTGTGAAAGGTCATCACAAAAATAATTCAACAGGATTTTTCAAAGGACTGGATAATTTTATAATCTTTAACATTTGCTCTTATGCAGGTGAAGAGAATGATACAAGGGAAATCAGACCAAATGTGTCAGGCAATAAGCTGATTGCCTGCAGGAATTAGGCAGGAATTTTATCCCCATATATTACTCAACTGGCAAGATGCATTATGATGGGTGTGGTACAGCATTTCTCCAAGGCATCAGGTATTATGGCCGCTGCTGGAGACAGGATACTACGCTTAGCAGACCAAGAAACAATTAGCTTCATGATTTTAATGTTACTTAGTTTTGTGATATGGTCTTTCTGAAGAGATAACATGAGCATACCCCAGCTCAGAACTTAACTGGACTGCTTGACATCCTCAAGCTCTTTCAGTGGCATGTTTTAATACAAAGAATGGAACATACCTTTCTAATATAGTTCTGACCAAAGTAAAGCCATAGTACAGCTACCAGCTGAAGAACACATCACAGATACCACCTGAAAACCTAATTTCATTGACTTGAGGACAACTGAGGTAAAATTAGTCAAACCCGATGAGGGAATCACTACAGAGATGTGTTTATCTTTCCAATATGATACTGTCTGTATTTGAAATACCTCAGCTCTCAGAGCATGCCTACTGTCAGAGTCTATTGACAACACCCTTAATCACCAGGTTCCCTACATTTCTGTGCTTCACTCCCTCTCTCTGGTATTTTTAATATATTTTGCTTCTGCTTTCAACTCACCCACAAAGCTGTCAATTTTCTGAAATGTTCCTCTCTCTTTCTGTATGTCTACATTTTGGATGATATCTAGATAACTCAAATGAAAGGTATAGCATCCTATTGTAAAATCGAGAATATTCAGCTTAGCCAGCCCATTTTTATACATTTTAAAGTAGTTTTTAAAAGTTAATTTATCTGTGTACTGTGCTATAATTAACATCTCTGGATAGTGAATGACAGCACTAATGGCTTTGGGAAGCAATCAACAGTCTTTATGGAGCACTGGTCTTCTCGTCTGGATCCTGAATTCTTGGTATTTCATTAAACAGGATTTTTAACCTCCTTTGCACTTCACCTACTTTTTTTTTTTTAACATTTCCACTATCTGCAGTTCTTAACGTATTGCCAGAAATATAACCCATGATTTTTGGGATAAGTATATATAGGCTGTAGATGAATGACAGTGGATTAAAACTTTACCCCTGGCAGGTTCTTTGCTGAAAGGATGTTGCAAGTCTATTCCACAGCCTGCAGCAAAGTTGAATGCCTGGGTTGTAGACAGTATGGTACAAAGACCATCAAAAAGATTAATTCTTTTTCTCCAGCCAGGCACACTATGTTTCACCTGCTTTTTCTATTAGGTGAGGTGATACCTGCTGGTAGGCCTTCTCCATGGAGATTTCCATTAGTTAAACACAAGCCCCCAAGAGAATGTGCAGGTGTCAGCTCACTTCCAGTCCCTGATGATTAGCATTCAGGCTTCAGTTTGTAAACCTCTTTGTTAAGTGAACACTGCAGTGAGCTGAGCCTCCATAGAGAGGCTGAGTAGTTCTCTCATGTATGACATTGTAAACCAGGCTGGGTGCACAACACTTTCTGAAAATAAGGACCATTCGACATGTGTCAAACTGAGCATCCAAAACTGAGGCATCCCGAAATCAGTAATCAGTTCTGAAAATTTAGGCCCATATGTTTTCCCCTGTTTATTTCCCCCTCCATTTAGAGACATGTACATGGAAAGATCATATCAATTTTTAAGCGTTCACCAGCACCTATTTATTATTCTCCTCTTTGTCTCAATGCCTTTGTTTGGGAGATCACAATTGGCTACTGTTGAAATTATTGTAATGTCACAAAGGGCATATTATGATTTCAGGGGGGGAATACAGAGAGCGCATAGATTAACACTTGAGAATCAAAGATCAGCTTTCCATACAGCTGGCTCTAGTGATTTAGAGTTGAATTCTGAAAGGTGCTGACTTCAGTTTCAGGTGCTCATTCACCACCTCTCAGAATTTAGTCCATAACGAGGAAATAAATATACCTAGTAAAGGCAGAAATATTTCTCAAAGTTACCCATGAAGCCTCATCTGTTCTTTAAAGAATTACACTGGATGATTAAGAGTATCAAGGGAAGGACAGATTTTTTAAGAAAACCATTGGAAATCTGAAGAAAATATTGGCAAACTCTGCATCATATTGTGTAGCAATTTTCTGAATATCTGTAGGAAAATCTGCAGAATTGTTTTAAAGTGCACTCAGACAGCTTTGAAAACACTAGCAAATTATTTAGTACAGATTTGTATCCATACTTAATAGCTTTACATAAAGTTGACTTGTCACGCTTTTGTGTATGTGTGTGTGTATGTGTATATATATATATATATATACACATCTTCCACATCTCCAAGAAATCTTTCATTTCCCCCCTAGAAATCTACGTTTGCCCCCCCCCCCCAAAGATCTTCCAGGCAACTTAGAATCACTTTTTTTTAGTTCTTCTCCCTACTGGATTATGTGGAAGAAACAAACTCTAATCTTTCAGAAAGCATTCATGTATCATTTTAATGTTCAATGCCAAGTGCATGGAATGACTTTTCAAATGAACACAATGAATAAAGCATTAGAGGTTTCTATTAGAGAGAGCAGCTGTGAAATAGTTAATGCTATTTAAAATTGTCATTTTTTCAGCTTTCAGAGTTAGTGCCTCAGCAAGGTGACTAGTGGGAGGTTCATGCCTCTCTGAGAGTTATTGTTTCATTTTGTTTGTCTCTGTAGCTGGGAACAGAGCACTGCATTCATTCACTATCAGAGGGATAAAATCTCAATTTGTATCAGTAGAAATTATAATTTTTCCTAAATGAACTTTAGACTATTGAAAACACACTGGAATCCACAGAGAAACTTAAATTCATGATGAGATGGGAATTTTGGTAATATGTGTTTCCAGTGGCCCTATTTATCTGTTGCACACCGAAGAAAGAGATTGGCAGAAACTGTACCATACCTCTTTTCAATTATACAAAATATGTGTGTACCAGTAATGTGATACTATATATAAAGTGCATGTGAAGGGTCTCTCATATTGACATATACCCATTTTCTTAAAGAGGATGCCATATAAGAACTGAGATAGACAGATTAGATATATTTATATGGCTACAAGAAGAATTGTTAATTATGTGATTTAAATGTCTCCCCATTTATTCATTGCATGCCTCATCATGTTATATACTCTGTAATCATGTAAAGGCATATTAGTCTACATTTTGAAAGTACTGTGGGGGTAATTACATGCACAAATCCCAGAAATAATGAAATTTATTAAAAGCTTGCCTCACGGCTTTGAAAATATACCACATTATGCCATACACATCAAGGGGCTACTGCTTTAATTTCTCAGTGACTTTATCCTCCTTCCCATGCAAAATCCGATTCCCTTTAGGGCACTTTTTTGTGAATAAATACAATGCTGTGTGGCACTTGTGGAGTTTGCTATGTGATCAGTAGATTTCTATCCTTTATGGAGCTTGAAATCTGGGTGTTCATGAGGGAAAGAGAGTCTCTAGGTTTTGGACTGTTTCATGCTCAGTGAGGATGACTTAGTTTCACACACATACTTACCACAGAGCTCTGCTGAGCTCAGTATGTGTATCTGTATTAGGACCCAACCCTGCTGCTACTGAAGTGAATTTTGTCAAGTGAGTTTTGTCTGCACTTGAGTCTAGAATCAGGGCCTTCATCATGATCTATTAAGGGATAAGTCACTGCTCTGTATTAGAGACCTTACCATGTTGCACTAAACAAATTACAGATTATAGCACAACTGCAAAAAACGACTCATAAAATCCTATACTGAAATAATTATAACACTTATAGCACTTCACATCTTTAAAGTGATGCACAAACATGAATTAACTAATTACTCACAACCCCCAGCGAGGGTACACTTCTGGTGCTGTGTAATAAACAATAAGGTGATTCCCTCCAACTGGGAAACCCATGAAAAGGTCTCTGGGTAGAGGAAATCTCAGTGAATAACCCCTCACAGAAATTCCCTTCCTTGTAAATCACCCTCACAGACTGATACATCCCATTTGGGAAGCACCACTGGCTTCCCCTCAGATCTGGTGGTTCCGTAGAGGTCTGCAGGACACCTATTCATGCACACTATCTCTGGGTCCCCAGCAGTCCCAGCTACCTGGCAGCATGGCTTCATAGAAGCTGACCTACCATACCTCCCCCACAGCTTAAGCTGCCCCTCAGAACCTCTGTGGTAGTCTACATATGAAAGTTATATACAGCCTGAAGCTGTATGATCTTAAATTTCCATAGGACTGGAAGGAAGATGATGTGCACCCCATTGTGCCATCCATTTTTCTTCTCACTCTCCTCCCCCATCATGGGCTTCACACAATATGGGGAAGAATTTGCAGTGGCTGGGGGATAGGGAAAAGTGCTGTGAGGGCAGCTAAGCCCCTGTTCCATGAGGAATGAGGGGTGAATATTAGCACACGGAGAGCCTGCACTGTGTATTGATCTAGAGGATGCACTCTGGCCCAAATCTACATAAGTATAATTTTCCCCATTGCACACCCAAGGAAAACAGATACAATTTGTTGAAATGACATGTCCAAAACGTCACAACTAGCTCTTGGCCAGGCCAGGAATAAAACTCTGGATTTCCTAAATTCAAATTCCTCTAGATCACAGCCTCCTAGATTTACAAAGGTATGTCAATATTTGGCCATGTGGAGAAATAAAAATATGATTCAAATAAATGTTTTAAATGCCCTGTGAAAATGAAAAGACAATTTCCCTAGTTTTTTTAAGCAGGTTATGTAAATGACCAATAATTGAAAACCCTTTCTAGGTTTAAAGTGCTCTGCTCTCTCTTCTCTCTTTTTCCATGGCAAAAACCATGCTTATTCCACAAATGTAGCAATCTATATCTTTTGTTCTTCAGAATCATGTCAATACACACTTCAAATATATTTGAATACATCCTGCTCTCCTCCTGAGAAGAAAAGCTCCAAAAAATGTGAGCTGTTGATATTTAGAGAAAAAGTAATTCTATAGGGCTGATCAGCCATGCAATTCTGGATATGCTAACAACTCATCCATTATCTTAGAATGTTCCCTTCCATTATAGCTATTTTTCTATTGCTAATAATCTGTCATTTCATTCTATATCCTGATTATCAGCAGTTTGCTGCAAAATATCTTCAAAAGTACCATGATTTTGGATGTTGTCAGAGAAAACAGAAAATTTTGCACAAGATTAAATGGGTACAAGTACATTAAAGCAGGCAGTATAAAGTAACGTGTAAGTGGTTGGAAAAAATGCTAGGTAGGTGTCAGTGGGTTGAATTTGTTTTGGAACTCATAAAGAGTAAAATACACCCAAGCTGCACATATTATAAGGCTATATGTTATCTCAAGGGCTCTAGGACATGTCCAAAGTAACTACACGATATTTGCTTTTTGTCACTAGAAATGCTAGAAAAATGTAAGGGTTGATTACCCTCTCACTTTCACCAGTGTAAATCAAGAATAATTCCACTGAGGTCAAAGGAATTAAACTGGTGTAAAGTCAGTGTAAAATGAGGGGAGAATCAGGCTCCTATGTTTATATTTATTGTTTTATGTTGAGCCAATTTTTTCTTTTTAGGGACCAATCCTAAAATCCTCAGACAGGCACAGCTGAACTCAATGGGAGCTGTGCCTTGGTTATCCACAAAGGAGTGAAAATGGGATTATGCCCTTTTTTGCTTCTTTAAAATTTGTAAATAAAGCCTGAAGCTTTGTTTGTTCCCTCCCTTGCTCAATCACACCTTTTTTTTTTTTTTACATCAGAAGTCCAAATCCTATCTATTCCTTTCCTCTTGTATGATTATGTGGTCATTTGGAGAACTAGCAGGAGGAATAGGCCACCACAGATACCAGCCTAGCAAAAGCTGAGATGGGAACAGTTTTTATTCAGATTGTTTAAAACTCTTTTGTTTCTGTTAATACCTGTTTAACTAAAATGCTACCTAAACGGTAGGAAGAAAACATGTTTGTTAATGAGCCAGCTCCCTGACAAATTAAGTACTGAGAGAGGTCACAATACACACTGAAGCCTTCAACTATAACTGTTTAAGACATTTCTCAAGAATTCTTTTCATGAAAAAAATATTCTGTCAGAGGCATGAGGGCTGGCATTCATTCATGTCTGTCCCCAGTATAAAAGGACTGGGTCTAAAGAGAAAAGGCCTTATTCATGCCAGGAATACATTGTAAGTTTAGCTCGCTCTCACCCTTTTTTTCATTTTGGAATTTTGTGATTATATTTCAAAGCACCACAGAAAACCCTTACACTGTTTGCAAGCATGTGGTAGACAGTTATATTTTAGAAGATAAAATTACCCCACATGGAATGGTAAGGGCTCCTTCTGCTGCACTGGTGTTCAAGGTGGGAGAGAAAGGTTAAAAAGACTCTTCCTCCAGAACAAGCATGCCAAATCGAATAACTCCATAAAGTAAAGATAAATACTGGATCTCAGGGCTAGCTAATTCATCAGCCAATCAGATATGCCCCCACTGGGGCATTTGTTATTCTGCAGGAAAGGATGTGTTTATCCCCCATGCTTAGTCAGCCAGTGTGAAAGCTGCCATCAGCAGCAACCATTAAGCAGCAAAGTTTGGATGTGCACATTGATTGTGCTCACGGATACATCAAAGTATGTCCCATAAGGCATTGCCAGACTTCTTTGTGGGCACTTCCCTCCTCTCTTTTCCAGATTATGCACCAGGTAGTGTCTTTCATTCTTTGTGCTGTAGGGTAGGGTCTGGCCTCTCTTTTGCCTCTATAAATATGAACATCAAGGGCTCAACCCTAGAGACTTACACAGTCAAAGCTCTTATTGAGGTCTACAAGAATTTTGCCTGACTAAGGACTGAAGGAATTCATACAATAGGATGACTCATAGGAGAGAAATACTTCAATCAAGCTGTTATTGAGTTATTTTTTTTCTTCTTTATTAATAAAGGCTGACATTTAACAGATACTTCACACAAAGTATACAAGTACATCCCGTATACAACATTTATTAATCTGGCTCTCCTTTATAGAGTTTCTTTTATCAATATTCTTTTACTGAAACATACTAAACCTACAATCTCTATTTAGTGCATTAAAGATTGCTTGGTGTTTATTATAGCTGTAAACATTTAATGGTTGATGATTAAATGCACAGTGATCTTATTAAATCCTGCAAGATTTAATTAAACATACTTGGCAAGAGATGGAAAATTAAAATTAGTTTTAATAATTCTGCATAATACGCAATATTTCTTGAATAGGTGCATCTAATCCTAAAAGAGATTTTCTATTTGCTCCTATTTTTACATTTCAAGATTTCTCCCAAATACACCTCACTGTCACCTAGTACATCATGAGCTGATTTAAGGGGAAAAGGTGGAACAAACTGACAAATCAAATAATAAATCATGCTGTTGGTATAGAGTGCTCCCTGTCATATAGCCTCAAAATATTTCTTTAAAGAAATAGCAACAGTATTTGAATTAAGAAATAACATTATCCCATATAAGTAAGTTAATAGCCAAACTACCTAAGTAATTTTTGCCTTTTTCTTTGCTCCTGCAAGTTTTGTCTTGCATTAGATTCATAGGCATGGTTGGAACCAGAATTAGAAACACTGTTCTTTATTCAGTTTCAATATCAATATCATATAATTTGAGATATGAAGAAACATATCATCTTCTCGTCCTCTGCATCACACTTCTGTATGTTACACTGAGTCAATGTAATGTGTACGTTGTGTAATTTAGTATCATTAAAATCATTCATTTAAAATTTAGAGGTTCTGTGTATAGCTTGAAGCCACATATAATCCAGTATTTTCTCCTATCCTATATGTTACATTTCATATAGTTTAATGTGAGATACATTGATTACACATACCATTTCACATGACTTTTATATCAGCTGTTATCATGCATTATGTTTCTGTTTTATTGTTTTTTTGGATTACAGCTTTTTAAAAGACTTAAATATATTCAATTCTGCTTTAGTTTCTGACCATCCCCAGGTTCATCTGTAAGGTTTCTGGATCAGAACCATTTGTAACAAGCATTAGCTGTGATTCTCATATCCTGAAGTGACTAACAAAGGCTGTCCTAAAGGCATATAATTCACCTCAAATAAGGATAAAGAATAAGGAAAGATGCTATTTATTTGTACCAAATTAAATAAGCAAACAATCCTCTGCTCTCTAAATTCATTGTCCTGGTTAGTCCTTTATTAATTCTCTCCCGTCTCCTCTCCTTAGCGAATGAAGAGGTCTCTCCTTTGTCCTCTTTTAAATGTAATTTTAGGCAGAGTAAAAAAAATACTATAGATAACTTATTCAGTGAGTAATTCTTTTTTTTTTTTCCAGATCATATCACTACTGAAAGAGAAGATTGTGATGGTGAGAGATCTACAGTACTGCAGTGGAATTGCGCAGACTTCAGTAGCACATTCTATATATATGCAATGGTTTCTTATTTACATGTTGCTTGTGTTTATGCAAGTTAAAGACAAATACAGAGACTGCTGCTTTCTCCAGGAATCACAGATACCGGTCAAGGCTACAAATGGCAGACACGATCAAGCTTGTAATTTATTTTTCATGAAAAGCTAGGTGTACTAATGGGTGGTGGGGGGGGAAATCTCTGCAATTTGTTTTGAAAAGATAGCACACATTTTTCAAAAAACAAATACTGTATATTCAATTCAGCTTTAGTTGCTTTCATGCTATAGGAATTCTGCTGGTGATGAAAACATTGTACAGCCAATCAAGCTGCAGTACTATAGAGCCATCCGAAGTAGAAGCCTAGTGTTTAAAATAACCCTTATGAATTATTCATTAAGAGTAGATGTTTATGCAAATTACAGAAGCATGTGCCCACCTGACCACCATGGGTTAATAATAATAATAATAATAAAAGCACACACACGAAAACCAAAAGGAAAACTACCAAGCTTTAAGCATTCTCCAGAACCTATATAATCAAATGATAATACTCTTTCATTAAATGCATCAAAGAATTACATCCTTACCTGGTTAGCTTTGTAGGGCCCTCAGATTTTCTGGATGAAATAACTGACTGTGCGTGCAACCAATAAAACTGAACTGAAAAGCTGATTAAGGGCACTTACTTAATGCAAAGCCACTCACTGAATATTCATATGATGCCTGTGTTTATGCAAATTAAAGCAAAAGAAAGCCCAAGAGGATTGGTTGCCATAGCCCACAAATACGGTGTACAGCAGAAAAATAGAGAATAGTGACAAATAAATCATGAAATTCATAGCTTGGAAACAGCAAAGAGGAGCATAGTAAAATATTAAAAGTCTTACGTGAATTACAGTTTTAAAAGCTTCATCTAATCATATCATTTTAGGCCTATCAGGTATTTTTCTACTATGTAGTAATCTGTAATTATCATCTTTCCAAGAGATATTGTCACTAGTGTTTGTCAGCTTTATTTATCCTGTAACTATTTATGTAAGCAGAGTCCCTCAGCATATCAAGTAGGAGAAAAAAAATAATTACAACAAAAATTATAGTGTAATACATTAGGAACAAAACCCATAGGCTTGTGCTACACTTTATTAGGTCTTTCATGTGATTCTGTCTTAATGAGCAAAATGATGGTGAAGAGCAGAGTGAGAGTCTGCTAGAAATGGAATTTAGCTCTTTGGTTTCTTAATTTTGATACATAACTGCTTCATTTCAGATGTCTCCATGTTTTATATGACATAGCTAATCTTATTTGTTGCATAGACATATTTTATTTTCCAGATCTAAAATGGTTTTAAAAAGAATGAGCATTTATATTATTAAAAACCAAATGTATGTGAAATGTATATACAATATGCTGTCTCATAATCATGACAAAATGTACTCATGAGGGTTCTTAATACAGTCATTAGTATTATTAATAATGTTTTTACTGAGATATATTTTAAAATCAGAATGATTCAGTATATCAGCATTGTCATTTTTCTGATAAGCAAGAAATGTATAAAGATAGAACTCATTCCCCACTCATATTTAATTTCTTAGAGTTCAGCCTTATCCATCTATTTCAGTCCACAACAGATTACATTTTCAATAGTAGCCCCCCTTTGTAGATAACTAATTATTAATAATGTCATTGTTATTGAAGGTTTCAGACGTGTCTCAGAACTCAGTTTTGATTTTTTTTCATCAAGGACCTGGAACTGAGGTTCAATAAGTACACATAGCTTTTAAGTCTCATACAATTTCTATGGATGTCTACTGGCTGATGCTAACACTTATCAGGTTTTTACATATTTTATTTTTTATTGATTGATTCAGCAAAGATACAAATAAACACTGTTCACTGGTTTGTTTGTACCATCTGCTGGTCTTTTTTATTGTTTAGACTGGTTGTGATGAAATGCATATGTTCATGTAGAGTGAAATCCTGGCCCCACTAAAGTCAACAGGAGTTTTGCCATTGACTTCTTGGGGGTCAGGATTTCACATCTTTTTTGTCTAAGAGCATAGTGCTAATTCCATGGGTTTCTACTTGTCTTAAATAATGCATTTACACCTCTTCCCCATTGCACTATCCCATATGAGAATATGTATACCGACAAACTCAAAAAGAACTTTTACACAGGAACACTTGCTGGAAATCACAAGTCAGGAATTTAACACTTTTCTCAAACTCTAGATGCCTAGAGGAAAATTCTACCTCCATCACTTGGAATTATTCTATCTGCTTTTGATTTTTTTTGTAGAAACACCGACAACTAAATAATTTTTTTTCAACAGTAAGCGTTATTAACCATTGGCACAATTTAACACAGGTCATGGTTGAATTCTCCATCACTTGCAATTTTTAAATCAAGATTTTTAAATCAAGATCTGCTCTAGGAATGATTTTGGAGAAGGTTATGGCCTGTGTTATACAGGAGGTCAGACTAGATGATCACAATGATCCCTTCTGGCCTTAGAATCTATGAATCTATGAGTATGTTTACACTACAAAATTAGGTCGATTTTATAGAAGTCGATTTTTAGAAACCGATTTTATATAGTCGATTGTGTATGTCAACACTAAGCTCATTAAGTCAGCAGAGTGCGCCCTCACTACCATGACTAGCATCGACTTACAGAGCGGTGCACTGTGGGTAGCTATCCCACAGTTCCTGCAGTCTCCACTACCCTTTGGGATTCTGGGTAAAGCTCCCAATGCCTGATGGGGCAAAAACATTGCAGTGGGCCCCTCTTCCTTCTTCCCTCCATGAAAGCAACAGCATACAATCGTTTCATGCCTTTTTTCCTGGGTTACCTGTGCAGATCCCATACCATGGCAAGCATGGAGCTCACTGTCACTATACGTCTCCTGGGTGCTGCTGGCAGACGTGGTACAACATTGCTACACAGCAGCAGCTCCTTGCCTTCATGGCAGATGGTGCAGTAGGACTGATAGCCACTGTATGTCTCCTGGGTGCTCCTGGCAGACCTCAATGAGGTCGATCAGGGCGCCTGGACAGATATGGCTATCCTCCTCTTAGAGCACCGACTGGGAACCAGAAATGCCAAGTCATTCTCTTTTTTAAGTTTGTCTCATGGAGATTCAGTCCTGCCTGGAATATCATGCGAGCTGGAGGCTTCTGCCTCATGCTGCTCTCCCAGCCGGCAGCACCACGCAGTTCCACCTACCCTAACCTACCCCTTGCTCCCATGGCTCATGAAGCCTGGACAGTAGTAAGAAGTAGTTCAACTATAGGCTGAGCAAGGGCAGAATGGTGGTAGAATGTGCCTTTGGACATTTAAAAGCTCGCTGGTCATGTTTGCTGACTAGGTCAGACCTCAGCGCAACCAACATGCCCATTGTTCTTGCTGCTTGCTGTGTACTCCATAATATCTGTGAGAGTAAGGGAGAGACATTTATTGGGGGTGGGAGGTTGAAGCAAATCACCTGGTGTCCGATTTTGAGCAGCCAGACACCAAGGTGATTAAAAGAGCACAGCAAGGCGCGCTGCGCATTAGAGAGGCTTTGAAAACCAGCTTCATGACTGGCCAGGCTTCGATGTGACAGTTGTGTGCGTTTCTATTTGATGCAAACCCACCCCCTTTGTTGATTTTAATTCCCTGTGAGCCATCCACCCTCCCCCCTTTGAAATAAAGTAACTATTGTTTTGAAAACATGCATTATTTCTTTATTAATCAAAAAAATGAGATATCAGGCAAGGTAGCCCAGGTAGCGTGGGGGAGGAGGGAAGGACAAGGCCACATTGCTTATTGTAGCCACACAAAAAAATCAAACTGTTTGAATGACAGCCTTCTGTTGCTTTGACCATCCTCTGGAGTAGAGAGGCTGGGTGCCTGGAGCCTCCCCTCCCGCCCTGCGTTCTTAGGCATCTGGGTGAGGAGGCTATGGAACATGGGGAGGAGGGTAGGCAGTTATACAATGGATGCAGTGGGGGTCTGTTCTCTTGTTGGAGTTCCTGCAGCTCCAACAGATGCTTCATCATGTCTGTTTGCACCCCCAAAAGATGCTTCATCATGTCTGTTTGCTCCCCCATTAGCCTCAGCATCACATCCTGCCTCTGCTCTTCACATTCACTTAATTCTTTCCTGGCCTCTGCCACTGAATGCCTTCATGCATTAAGCTATGCCCTATCAATGAGGGTGGACTGCATGAGCTTGCAAAACATGTCATCACGAGTGTGTTTTTCTCACCTTCTAATCTGTGATAACCTCAGGGATGGAGATAATGGAAGGAACGTAGAAACATTCTATGCTCTACAATTCTGAGGGGACTGCATGGTCACCTGTGCTGCTAAGTGCTGCTGAGTTTGTCACGCTGACCAAACAGGAAATGAAATTCAAAAGTTCCTGGAGCTTTTCCTGTGTATCTGATTAGTGTATCGGAGTTAAAAGTGCTGTCCAGAGCAGTAACAATGGAGCACTCTGGGATAGCTCCTGGAGGCCAATACCGTCGATTTACATCCACACTACCCCAAATTTGACCCAGCAAGGTCGATTTTAGCACTACTTCCCTCACCAGGAAGGAATACAGAAGTCAATTTTAAGAGCCTTTTAAGTCGACGGAATGGGGTTGTGTGGACGCATTCATATTAAAATCGACATAACACGGCTAAATTCGACCTAACTCCGTAGTGTAGACCACGGCTTAACGTAGTTCTTTTGCCTGTGTAGTTAAACCATTTCCCTGAACAACATAAGGACTCTTTTGCTGGTATGGGGTGGGGGGAAGCGGGGTTGCTGACATAGCTATGTCAGCTATATGGTATGATTTTTTCCACACTCCTAACTGGCATAGCAATGCTGGCAAAACTTGTAGCGTAGTCCTGGCCTTAAATGCTGGATTTTTTTCCCCTGAGGGAATTTAAGTTTAAATACATGTGTAGGCTGGCAAAATCTTACCTTTTCAACCCCAGCTTTAGCAGAGATGTCTGTGCATGACCTGATTTTGTGAAATGATATTTCTGCACTGCAATCCTGTCAATCCCTCACCTTTCAAGGACACTAAACCAAAAAAGTAAATTATTTTAAAGAATAAAGAAACAGAAAATCGGATCCATAAACTGAATTCTTTGTTCTGCCAATTGACTAAATGACACTTAAGTCATCTCTAAGTGCCTGGAAAAAGTAAAAGGCATTTCTTTTGTGACGCTGATGAACAATTAGGCAATTGTAAAGCATGCAATGGCAAAGTGGAAAATGCATAGTAATGATGTTTTCCACTTTCTTCTGCCCCCATCTATTTTTATTTTTTGCAACAAAATACTACAAGTGGAACGACATGGAATTTCACCCCTCCTCTAGCCTCTGGATTAAAAGAATGCGAAGCATTTACTTTGGGTGGATTTGCAGCCCCCGACAATGTACTTTCCTTGGCCAATATTCCAATCCTGTTTCATCATTCCACTGAAAAGGGATAATTATGTTGGCTTACTCAAGTAAGTAAAGTCAACACCATTTATTCATGTCTGAAAACTGTCTGCATCAAAGCAGAACTTTCAGAAGCCTTCACAATCTATTGTTAACTTCACACATTCAGCAGCTGAACTCCCACTGATCTGCTGCACATCATCTACCCATCTTCTTGCTGTTCATCACCTACTAGAGTGATTCACCACTATTCCTTTCATAATAATTTTTGTGGCTATTTATATCTCAATGCATGATAACCAAAGTACATAAGTTTGTCCCTATTGATTTTCAAGAGAAGAGTCCACTTCTCTCCAATACTGTTTCTAACATAAGCATCCACCTTCTTTACCATCCGGGAGATATGCAAGAGTCTTTGCCAGCACTCCCTCTTAAAAGTTTCCATTTTTCCTCTGGTCAGCAGCATTAAGTTTCCCAGGATTCACATCTATAAATTGCAATTGAAAAAAATTAAGATTTTCACCAAATATTTGTACACTTTTTCCATACTTTTGTAACTGAGCCCATGGCTGAGTGAGCCATCCCTAGTCGTCTTCTGATTTCTTTGGAGCAGCCTCCTTTGTTGGATATTTATGATCCCGGATAATTAAACTAATCTACTGTCTTTACAGTTTGACTGTTAATTGTGATGTCCACTTGCATCCTGTTATTATTGATCATGTCATAGTACATGAGTTTTATTTTTGCCACTTTCAGGGATAATCCGTATTCCTCACTGTTGTTACAGACTCCAACATTCATTGCATTGTATTGATGGTTGCAGCACAGTGTTGTATCATCAGTATATTTGAAGCTGGTTGCCACAAAAGGCAATCCCAGCATTTTCCACTTTATCAAAACCTTCTGGGGCTTGTCTGGCTCTGTGTTGACAGAATACACCCTTGTTTCACACCCTGCCCAGTGGAAAACCACTCTCTGTCAGCTGCTGCTGTTCACACCATGGTCTGTTGTTGACAATAGAGATTTGATGAGTCCAAGGAGATGCTTTGGAATCCTCAAGTCTGGCAGTAACTTCCAGAGATGGTCATGATGGACAGTATCAAACACTTTGGAGTAGTCAATGAAACACATAATCAATGGGTGATTATATTCCCTGATTTTTTTTATTATATAACGGATATTCACAATTTGATCTTGGGTGCCTTGTATCTGTCTGAAACCAGCTTGTTGTGGGCGTAGTTCTGCATGTGTCATTTGCTTCATGTGATCCTGAATTATGTAGAGCAGCATTTAATCATGGGAGATACCAGAGGGATGTTATGATAGTTACTGTACTCTGTTTTATCCCCCTTTTTTGGTCAGGAAAGAAAAAGTCCCTTCATCCAGTCATTCGGTCAATTTCTAGTCATTCATACATCACTGCAAATTTTCCACATGAGATCAATACTGCACACACCAATTGCTTTAGCAATTCTGCTGGTGCATTATCTACTCGGTGTTTTCCCAGGCTTCATTTTCATAATAGCAAACACCACTTGGATGACTCCCATTCCATACTCTCTTTTCTGTTGTGCTCTTTTGTAAGTGGCTTTCATGGGCACACAGATTGGCAGAGTAATCTCTCCACCTATGTTTGATCATTATCTTGAGAAAAACTCTGTCATCATGATCTTTCATTATGCTCAGTCATGGGGAAAAAAATGCAGTAAGAAGTTTGACCACTGTGAACATACCTTTTATATTATTATTTTCCTCATAATTCTTAAGTTTCTTGCATTTTGTCCTGATGTATTTGTTTCTGTCTCATCTAGTATGCCTTTGAATCTGTCTGCTCAGTTCCTTCTATTCTCACCTACATTCTTAAGTCTCCAAACCACACTTTTTCACTTTGCTTCATTTTTCTCCAGCTCAAATATCTTCTCCATGGTGCAATCCAATGCCAACTTTTCAGAATGTGTGATTTTGCAGCTTCAAGCATGATTATTTTCATTTTATTCCAAAGTTCATTCAGATTGTTCTCCTCTTTCAACTCTGACAATGCCTCATACCTGTTTTGGACAGAAGTCATGTAGTTTTTGTTGATTCTGGACAAGTCAAGACTCAGGGGACCTGAAGAGTGTCTTACCTTTAAAGTTTAATTTTATGTTTGAGGTTAAATAGTTGCTGTCCTGACCCACTGTCATAAACAGATAGTTAAGAGTTAATGCCTCTTTTACCTGTAAAGGGTTAAAAAGTTCACCTAGCCTAGCTAACACCTGACCAGAGGAACCAATGGGGGAACAAGATGTTTCAAAAGGAAGGAGGGAAGTTTTTCCTTTGTTTAGAGTTTAAGTTTCAGCTGGAGTGAAAAAGATCAAGGAACCAGCCTCTTATCAGAGTAGTAAGTTTTAGAAAGGAATAAATAGGTTTATGTTTATTTCTTTGTAACCTGTCTTATGCAATTAGAGGTAGAATCAAATTGGGTATTTGGGTATTTTTTTTGTGTAACTAAATTTGTGCCCAGGGGAACATCCTCTGTGTTTTGAATCTGTTGTCTGTGAGAGTAGCTGGTATGCTAATCTCTCCCAGAGGGTTTTCTTTTACCTTTCTTTTCTTTAATTAAAAGCCTTCTTTTAAGAATCTGATTGATTTTTTCCCTGTTTTTGAGATCCAAGGGAATTGGATCTGGACTTACCAGGGACTGGAGGGGGGGGGAAGGGAGAGGGAAGGAGTAATTCTTCCTTGTTTTTGAGATCCAAGGGAATTGGATCTGGACTCACCAGGGAATTGGTGGAAGAGTCTCTCAAGGCTATCCAGGGAGGGGGAAAGGGAGTGATCCAGGTACTCAGAAATTCTGGATGGTGGCAGCGAGATCAGATCTAAGCTGATAATTAAGCTTAGAAGTGTCCATGCAGGTCCCCACATCTGTACCCTAAAGTTCAGAGTGGGGGTGAGACCTATGACACCCACAGTTAGAACTTGGGAAAGTCTGTGTCCATTAGACACTCAATCTCCAGCGTCCCTTTATCATTATTTAGTCAACGTAGTTCTTTGTCATCCTGTCAGCATCTAGAATGTTGGGTGAAGATCATGTTTGTAATGATCAGATAACTAGAGCAACAGAATTAGACTAAACACCTTCCTCTTACATTTTGTAAACCCAGACCATTGTTTCTCATTACTTCTTTATGAAAACATACAGCTCCAACTTTCACATTCAGATCTTTTTTACAAGGGTGATGTCTTTGCTTGGTGTTTTAATGAGCGGCTCTTCAGATCGTTCATAGGATTCATCAATCACAGCGGCATCAGGTGCTGTTGTAGGGGTATAAACCTATATGATCATCCTGTTAGCTGGTTTCACTGAAAGGTGAATTGTAATGATTCTGTTGCTGACTGGATTATATCCAAGCACACACCCTGATGTCTTCTTAGATGAGATAAATGCAACTCCATATTCTCTCACTTTATCAGACTTGATTAGTATACTGTATATCCATCCATCATCATGAAATGATCCCTATTATTCCATTGCAGCTCTGAGATTCCACATACATTTATCATACATCTTTCCAATTCTTTGATCGCAATGTTGAGTTTCATACACCTCATATTCCATGATGATTCTTTTATGACGCTTCAGGTCGTTCTTTTCCTTGATGCAAACATCAGAAACTGTACTTCCCTGAGGATTTGGTACAGCATCATCATATCTGTAACTAGTACACTATGCTGGGACCTCCTCCCCAGCGTAATTTGTCACCCGCTTCTGAGATGGGGGTCTCACCACCAAGCGCCACACAAGAATCACATTGCCTTTGTTCTGCCATGATAGTTCTTGCCTTCCCTCCTTTAATGACCAGGTGCATCAGCTTGATGGCAAGCTCATATCAAGCGAGGAGTCCTAATATCATTTCCAAAAACAAATGACAAAAAACTGTACCAGAGCTATATGAGTGCCTGTGCTTACAATGATAGGTTATATCTCTTAGTTTTCAAAAAATCACCGGGCTGGGGAGGGTCCCTTTTCATCCACGTGTTCCAGTTGAAAACCAGACACCTGGCAACCCTACAATGTGCAGGTGTATGGATCAGAAAAAAATAGCTCCCAAGACCAAATGCTAAATATATAAAAATAAGAGAGAAAGAATAGGTTATCAGATTCTAGTACTGAAACATAGTTCTGTAACATGAAGGTAGGTATAGATTATGTGCTGTGAACAAAGTCCTACAAGGTCTGGAAACCAGGTAGCTGCTCAGGTCCCCAGGGGTTAATTTTCATAGGAACCAAAAAAAAAAAAGTCATTACCAGAGTCATATCAGATATGAAAAGTATCAAGGCTAGCAGTGAGTGTTAATAATCTGATATACATATTATACCATCCCTTCTTTGGATAGTGTGTGGAAAAGATATCCCACAGCAAGGATACAATATTAAAGAAGTTCAGCATTTTTTCTATTACTCTTCTAACAGCAGGTAGTCTTCAGCTCTGTTCCCTAAGGATGAATGACCTAGTCAGTTATGGCCGGGGGAATTGGTAAAGAGTTTCCCAAGCATTTGTATTGTTCTTGCAGATAAGGAGCAAAAGATTGTTTCTGTTGTGATGTTCATTTTCAGAGTGCCTGACAGAATGCCAAAAGAAAAGTTATTGCTTAAGATTAATAACCCCTGAAGACTCTTCACCCTGACCCCATCAAATGACTGTAAGTCTTATATAGCAATAGGGGTCAAAAACTTGCTGCTTACCTGTCTTCCACATCTGAAAAGTTAGGCTTCTGAACTCAAAATCAAATACAAAGAAACCAGTGAACACTGACAATATAAAATTGGCAGGATGTGCAGATACTGGAAAATTTCATCCATCTTTTTTTCTTTATAGGGATGCCAAAAAAATTTACAAATTCACAGAAGAGCAGGCAAGGTATGTAACAGAAGCAAGTACCAAATGGAAAGTTTGGGTTGTGGCATGAGTATTTGCACACTCTGATCTGTTCATACCATACAGATGATCTTTTTTTATAAAATAGCACAGTGGTGACACATAGCATGTTCTTTCCTACTAAGACATGACATGCAAAAAACAAATGTGATATAATGTGCTTGGTAGTAGTAAGCATAAGCCATTCTTTTCAGCAGAAATAAGAGCACCTCTGGGAACAGTCAGTCTTATGCCGTCATGTTTTTCATTGCTTTGTGATAATGTGAACCCAGCAATGTACCTGCTATACACCATACTCAAGGGCTTCCTTTATACTAAGTAAAAGAAAGATAGATTGGTTGGCTGTTCATCAGCTCATGGACACAAAAGTCACTTTGAAATACAGTAACAAACAACGAACCAGAGCAACTAATTCCTAATATTTCAGATTTGCTAGTTTGTGTTTTTATTCTTTAACGTATGCAAGAAATATTCTCAGAAGCTTATTTAATGTAATATTTTAATAAGAAAAATGAAATGATATTTTAGAGTTATTTAGAATACTTTAGAATAAAGTAGGAAAAAGCAGCCAGTAGCCACAATGTGAAGGAGGCTGTCCAAGAAGCAGAATTTAGAAGCTCAGATGGCAAAGATCCCTGTTTGTACCCTCCAAGGAAAGAACTTTATTTGGGGACCTAGAGGAGAGCTATGGAGGTGCAGCATGTGGGCCGGCAAAAGCCCACACTGTGACACTCCCTAATATTTTGATTTTGCACCACAGCACAGATAATGGTATAGTTAATGCATCACACTACACTATTTCAGTATGAATACATTTTTATAAATATGGATAATAATGTACCATATTCAAAGGCTAGCAATTATTATTTAAAAAGGTCTTACAAAATAGAAATAGGCTGTCTAATGTTTAGCAATTAACATGCTTTTGATGACAGTACAATGGAATTTCAGGCATGTGAGACAGTAGAAAAACCATAAAAGAATTTTTTATATCTCAAATGGCTGAGAAAAAGTAATATCTCAAAAGAGATCTAACATGGTATTTGTAAACAGAGGTGGTCTTTTCCACACCTCACTGTGTAACAAGTGCTGTTCAGTAGTATGCTGTTTAAATAGACTATCCTTGACCAATGTTTGAAAATCTTGTTGCTACTAGAAACCATAACCCAACTGGGTGGCTGTGAAGGTCTCTTAAACTCTGGGTCCCAGTAACCAGGCACTCAGCACCCAGGAGGTTATAGGCAGCATTTAATAAGTATCTTGTTTTTATTGCCTTAGTGTAAAGAACAAAAGTGTGACTTTCCAATGAACACACAGTGGCAAATTTTGCAATAAGCAAACAAAGGTTCAACAGAAAAATAGGCCTCAACATCCAAAGAACATGATGGCCTGAGTTTGCGGATGTGCTAAGCAATGGCAATTCCCATTGACATCTGCAGATATGTGTTCAGCATCTCTGAGCAAATACAGGCTAAGTATAATTACCATATCTCAGAACTCAATCATAAAATTGTAAGTTCTTCAGCATCTTTCTTAGTGATGAGTGAATTTATTATTCTTAATTTTGAACTTTGTGAGTTTGAAATTTGTATTTGAATGTTATTTTTTTTCTCACTTTGCTTAAGAAAAACTAAGAGAAAAGAGCAGAGAGTATTAAACACACAAAGGGTGTCTTTTAAAAGAAAAAAAGAGCATATGCCACGATTTACCAACTTGGGTCCTATTCTTTCAAATTATTTTGCGTGGGTAGACCCCTGTATCTTTGCAGAACTTCTGTACTTGTCCAGAATAACTTGCAGGATCAGGCTTTAGGATGCTTAAAGCAAGACATCTAAATCCACATATAAGCATCTAACAATTGGACAGATTTGTAGGGCTGCTGAGTACTCATAGTCCTGTTAAAGTTTAACCACCCAGGTTTGAAAATTTTGGCCATAGAATTCAAATGAATCTGACTTGTTGGGTGGAGTCAAAAAACATGAGCCTTATTCTGGTGCTGCACTACTGCAAATAAGAAGTAACTCCATTGTAGCAAAGACCATGTGTTTGTATAGTGTCTAGAGCCAAGGCCTCCCAGGCCTAAATAAGGCCCCTGGGTACTTCTACTATATAAATAGTAAATAGCAATATAAAAGAAAATGATTATTAAGAAAGCAGTTTTAAACATAGCGTAGCAAGAAATTCTGTCCATGCTGATCAGCCTTTGCTTTCCTGCTATCTTGATATCATGACTCAGCTTTGCTATCTTGCTATCAGACTCAGCTTGCAAAAATAATTTTTATCATTTTTTTTAAAATGCTGCTCGATAAAATGGCAAAAGTATTCTTTTTACTGGTCCAGTCTCATTCATCTCTGCAAAGACAAATTTTTGCTGTGAAACTAGTGACATTAGAGCCAGTTGAAAATTTGTTGATGGAACAGTTTGATGCCAGAAAATGCTGATTTGAAGAAATCAAAATGTTTCGTGGGACTATATCGATTTTATTGAAATTTTCAATGAAAAATTATCAAAATGTCTCATTTTGATAAAGTGGAAGCACTTCGTTTTGACTTTGTCATTTTGACTATTATTATATAATAATTATAGGATAGAGTAGATTAGATAAGTCAGATAAAAGTGTTTTGACCTTACTGAAATGAAATACTTTGATATTTCTGAAATTCAACTGTTTAAAATTTTCATTTTTTAGAAAATTTTAAAATTTCAATTTTTCAGCCTGATTTAGAACTTAAGGAAATTTCAAAATGGTGGAATTTCAACGAAATGGAAATTCCAAATTTTAACCAGCTCTAGAAATCCTGAGAGCCAGAAAAGTTTCATGGAAGGATCAGAATGCAGCAGGGATTGAAGGGGAAAGGGATGAGATGGGAGTGGGCAAGGTGCATGGCCAGTGGTTTCTGGAAGCTGTCAAGATCCAGTGAAGTACAAAGATATATATGGAGGGAGAAGCAGCCTATAACCTTTCCTTCTGCCCAGACTTTGCAGTACTAGCTTTACAGCAAGAGACCCTATTGACAGTTTTTTAGTTTGCTTTGATTTAGTCTTCTTTGAAACTGGAGCAGATTAAAGCCAACCAATGAATTGTTAATGCGCAGCAGTTGGTCAAAGTGAATTAACAAACTGTTAATACATGACAACAGGATCTAGATAAATAGCAAAGTTCACAGTTCTTTGATAGTGGTGAGCTTTCACAGTTGAGCTAAAATAACTAGGAAAACTCATAGGTTTGGTAACAGTGGTGGCCATTGATGAGTAATTGTACGCTTGCTCATGATTTTTGAACATTTGGGATTGGCAATACTGCTACTGCAGCCTGGATCTGGCCTCATTCTTCAGCTGAAGATGCATATGACTGCTTTCACTGTTTATTTGAACTGTACACTCTTCCTCAGAATGTCATCCTTTAAGGTGGCATCATACTGCAAAGAAGAAAAAGTCAAAGGTTGAACTATACTTACAATGACACTTGATTAACCACATGATTAGTAGCATGACTCATGTGGACATATGTCACTCAGGAAAAGAGAAAAAACTTAGTTAAAATCTTTTGAGAAGCAGCAAAAAATAGATGGCATCATATTGTCTTCCTTTATTGAACTACGGAAAATCAAAAGGTTCAAAGGAGAAATGGCATTGCCAAAGGGGATCAGCAACAGCAAGAAGCACTGAAGCTCAGGCAAGCGTTTCAACTAATTTTGCAGAGGCCACAGAATTGGAGGCAGCATTAGTTTTCTTCCTTTCTCTGCCTTCACTGGAAGACACAGTGCCTTAAAAAGAGCAGCAGCAGAAGCAGCCACATCAAAAATGGATTCCCTTTTATTCTGAAGAGTGGGTACTTTAGTTCTGTTTACCCGAAGGGAGTAAATAATCATGTCCATACAGCTGAGTATTCATCTTCACCTTTATGGGCTCAGTCCTGTAAGGTGCTGTGCAGCCTCAACTCCCATTCACTTCACTGGGAGCTAAGGTTGCTCAGCACTTTGCACCAGGAAATAAGAACCCAACCTTCAGAGTTAATGAGACTACTAGTATAGCTTCACAGGATCTGATCCTAAGAGGATGCTAGCTGGCGAGGAAGAAATCTTTGCACTAAAACATTTATCCCTGTGATCCCCTATAAACAGGGCTTTACCCTCCCCACAAAACTGATTCTGCACTAATTCCACACAAACACACAAAAAGGGGACATTTTTGAATGTTCCCAAGAGGGAACAAGATTGGGTAACATATATTCTTTTTTATATGTATATGTAAACATGTCCAATATCAAACAGGAGATACTTACCTTTGTATGTGCTCAATGCACAAGACTAATATGCACATAAAATTCCAGGGCCCCAAGAAAGTTCCTCAGACCAGCATGGGATGGGATGCTGGGAGGCCCTGACTCAGCCCATGTTCTCTCAGCTACAGCTGATGATGGCTGTTTTGGAGAAGATAGAGACTTCCCTCATCAACTGCACTCAATCCATCAGCCCCAAAGATGTTGCCTGGAGCCCAGTTGGAGAACAACCATAACAGGTGGGAGGTACTTGTTGGGGTCATACTGTGAAAGTTTCCAGACCTTTGGTATTTCTTCCTCAAAAAGTCAGCAACAGCTAGCAGGTACAGCTGAGGGCACAGGGGTAAATTTGGGCTTTCCAGCCTCCCTGCTCCAATAGACCCAGATTATATTATTATTTATTTATTTATTATTGATTTGCATTACTTCAGTGCCTAGAAGCCCCAGTCACAGATCAGGATCCCATTGTGCTAGATGTTGCACAAACATAGAAGACAGGAAGTCTCTGGCCCAAAAAGCTTACAATCAAAGTATAAGATGAAAGTCTGCAGTAGAATAGAGAAAGACAGACTGGGGACACCAGGAAACCTGGGCAGTGGTCACAGCACACCAGCTGCTTAACCAGTGTCAAGTTTTTTGTAGGCATGACTGCAGACCCAGAAGGATCTAGCCAGGGCACTGAGCCCAGCAGCCTCTCCTCACCACTCCTCATGAAGAATAGCAACCACGTCAGGCAAGAAGAGCTTCAGATCAATCATCAGCTCTGAAACTCGGTCTTGCTGTCTTGCTGTTTTCCCATTGGTTGTTAGTCCCCATCATCGCACCTCTCCTCTATCACCACAACCCTTCAGCTACCCAACCTTACTCTCCATGCCCATCGTGTTTTCACCATTTCTTTCCCTCTTTCCTTCCCCTATTTTATCTCCCTCTGCATCTTCCTTGGTTCAAGATAAGATTCTTATCCCATTACCTTCAAGCAAGATAACTGACCATGGTAGAGGGGGTTGGCCTGGGCAAACCCTGAGATAATGCCCCTCCCCACTCCTTACTGAGGCATGCCCCAGGCACAGTGAGTGCTCCCAGCAACTGAAGTCTGAGTCTGCCTCCATGTTTCAGAAGAGCACTACTGAATTCTCCTACAGCGAGCACTGGTGTTTTCAAAAGCAACAGACAACTTCATAGATGCCAATATGGCCCAAGGCTTGGGTATTCTGGTACAACCAAAGACTGTCCCTGATGTAGTAGAAACTATAAATAGCTCACACCTATCATCGGGGGTCAGTGGCGACCACCACCAGAGTTGATTTCAACACTGCTGCCACAGTACAACAACTACCATTATGTCTTCACGAAGAAGAATACTGATACCCTACCACCACCACGGACTATGACTGCCTGATTGAGCTGCAACCAGAGACCAAGGTGTCATTTGGCTGCATTTACTTCATGTCAGCTGCCCTGCATTCCTGTCTCTCAGAGAATCTGTCCAAAGGTTTCATACGGTCATCTCTCTCTCCTTGCTGGGGTCCCGTTTTTTTGTAGTTAAAAAGAAAGCCTGCCCCTATGCATGGATTACCTAGCCCTCAGTCAGATTACCATTAGGAATCAATACACTTTCCACTTATCCTGGAATTACTGGATCAAGTGCAATCAGGCCAGTTATTCACTAAACTCAACCTGTGAGGGGCTTACAATGTGCTTCAGATCCATGCTGGGGATGATGGAAGACAGCTTTTCTAATTCAGTACAGCCTCTATGAATGCCTGTTTGGCCTCAGAAATGCCCTTCCAACATTCCAGCACTTTGTGAACAAGGTCTTCCTTGTCATCCTAGATCAGTACATCATGATCCACCAAAGTATCCTCATTGGAAGGCTTCCATTACAGCTGCTATGCTTTTCACACCAGAACAAGTCTTCTGTTCCCATCTCCAGTGGGTGACTTTGCTCAGCCTTCCCAGGTTTATGAGTAAATCTATCAGGAATTGCAATATTGAGTGAATGATTGTCTTCAGTAGTGGGGAAGAATCAGCAAGTATCTGTCTGGCCTGTTCATTATTTTTCCCAACACTTCCTGAAGTACTATAAACATAGTTAACAGTTACAGAAACTATAGACTTGTCCAGAGGATCAAGAAATCATCTCTCCCCACTGCTTTCTTTCATGGGAATTTCAAGAATTTTGAGATTTTTAGATTCATCTATGATGTGCCACAATAGGGAAAGAGAATATCTCTAGAATCAGTGTAGTTTGTCTCTATGGACTTTTTCTCCTCAACAAGGAATCAGCTTTCACATTCTCTGTCATAAAATTAAATTGGTGGTCATCAGACTGATCATTTATTCTGATCTCGCTCCTCTCAGTTTGCTCAATATCTCTGTATTTAAGGCACCTATCACCATAGATTTTAAGGTCAGAAGGGAAAACTATGATCATGTAGTCTGACCACCTCCACACTATATGGCATTAAACACATAAGCACCGTTTGTCAGTCCTTGTACCTGGGTGTCGATTGCTTAGAGGTCTCCAGCCTGCAAGAACTCTAGTTTCCTTATACTAAGAATGATGAAAAGCTCCATAAGAACCCTTTAGACAAAAGCAATGACACATCTAATTTTGGGGCATCTGTGTCTAGGATTTCTTGAGTAGGTAAATCTAGATAGGAGTCAGAGTGGTAGCCTTGTTAGTCTGTATCAGTAAAAAGAACAGGAGTACTTGTGGCACCTTAGAGACTAATAAATTTATTTAAGCATAAGCTTTCATGGGCTAAAACCCACTTCATCGGATCCATGCAGTGGAAAATACAGTAGGAAGATATATATATATATACACATATAGAGAGAACATGAAAAAATAGGTGTTGCCATACCAACTCTAACGAGACTAATCAATTAAGGTGGGCTATTATCAGCAGGAGAAAAAAAACTTTTGTAGTGGTAATCAGGATGGCCCATTTCAAACAGTTGACAAGAAGGTGCGAGTAACAGTAGGAGAAAAATTAGCATGGAGAAATAGTTTTTACTTTATGTAATGACCCATCCACTCCCAGTCTTTATTCAAGCCTAATTTAATGGTGTCCAATTTGCAAATTAATTCCAGTTCTGCAGTTTCTCGTGGGAGTCTGTTTTAGATAGGAATGAGGCTGTAAGATGAGATTTTTCTCTGCACTCTGCTAGGCTTAGCTAAACAGCCTGGAACAGGTGCATGTTCTGCATCCTAAATGGGATCCTTTTCCCTTTCATCTAGCAAACATTTCTGTGTGCCTCTAACAGATCCTGATTTAGTTTTTAGTAAGTACTTCTAAATGACAGAGGGAGTCAGTGTCAGTTCCTGACATATGTGATGAACTCCTAGTTGGACCTGAGAGTGTTAGAGTTAGAATCCAAGAATCCCCCCCAAATGATGGATTAGTATGGTTTATTTTCTATAAGCTTGAAAGCCTGATTCTACACCACTTTGTACTCATATTCTCTTTAGCTTCCATGGGCATTGTGCACGAAGCAGCTGGAGAGTTGGCTTCTTTAGGTAGAGAGGCCTCAAACTGAAATCAATGGAATTAGACACCTAAGTGACTTAAGCACTTTTGAAAATCCCTAAAGGCCTCCGAAAATGTGGCCCTGAGTTCACTCAACCCTACTGGAGAGGTTGGAATTAGATACCTAATTCTGCTGCTGACAGGGTGAAGACTGGATTAATTATTCTCATGAAGTAATTTATTCTTTTTTAACAGGAGATTTTGCATCAGAGAGCAGAACTCCTCCCATTGTCCCTTTTTCCTCTAGTTTTGGTTTATTACCTGCTACTGTAAAGTCCAGTAAGCAGGCAGACTGTGCAGGATAAATGGTAATGTTAAACTGTAGTAGAAGTGTCAAAAGGGGGGCAAATAAAATTTCAAGGATCATTGCTTTGAATTATTTTAACCCACTTTAAAAGGTAATAAATAGGCCTATTCATCCATATCCCCTAGGGACAGTATTCTTCTATAATGATGAAAGGTAGAATATAGGCCAGAGCTGCTAATGTTGTTATGATAATCCTATGTACTTCAGTGGTTGTTTGCACTTAACTGTGGCATAGAATAAAATACTTTTTAGTGATCAAGTACCCAGAGATCACTGTTTTAATATGCTTTGTCTCAAGATTTTTATTTTACAAAGAAGATAAGCATTTCCTATAGAGCTACAGAAAAGGACCTTCAAATAACCATTTTCCCAAAAAATCTGTTTCATTCCACAAACTTCATCTACACTGTGTATCTCTGAAGCACGTTGTCATATTAAATCAGGGTTTGTTTTTTAGAATCTATTTGTTCTTTAAATGTTCCCCACTAAAAGAAAAGGCTTTGTAGCCAAAATTACAGTTCACCTTGGTCCACTTTGCAAATGCTTGACATATGACAGCATTGTTCTCAGGCAACTAATCTACAAACAGTCTAATGGAGTACATTTATGGAGCTGTTTCTAAAGAACTGACAGTACTCTAGTACTGCCAGCTGTTAAAATGATGGATAAGATACTTTATTTTAAGCCTGCAGTATACTCATCACAGTGGGGCAATGCATGTGAATGCACTTACGTTGCTTTGGCTGTGTTCAGAGGCGGCATCACTTGATGCAGCACAGCAGCAAGATAAGGATAGATACATGGATGGATTTCAAGAGGCTGGCTGCAAATTTTATTACATTTAAATACAGAAAAGGGGCACTACCTGCCCATCACCCATACTCTCCTATACCAGGCATTTAATTAGTTCCAGTTTGGGGGGTATAGGGTTCTTACCATATCACCTATAACTAAGAGTGGGGTCTCCTCAGCCTACCTTCCAGGACTCTGCTCATTTTCAGTCCTGTTATCCAGGGTTTTCTGAACCCCAAACTGTGGTAACTAGTCTCTGTTTTCCCAGCATTTCAGGGCATAAATCAATGGGGACACAGCTCCATCTGATAAATGATTGGCACACACAAGTATGCTTACAATCAAAAATCCTTGTTTTTATTGAGTCTAAAGCACACATCTAAAATAACAATAGTTTGTAGCACCCCGGATATAGTTACCCAAAGTCTGAGATAGTGTTGAGTGGTCAACAAGAGGTTTCTGGTGGCCAGCCTGCTGTCTAGCCCAGCTGTGTATCAGATTCCTAGCTTGTCAAATGCCTCTTCGAACTTCTCCAAATCTAACGAATCTCTTTTATAGGTTGCTCACAACAAAGCACATAACTCACAGTAACCCCTAACGGGCTGACAATTTCCCTAGCAACAGCAGAGAACTCATAATTTCTACTTATCAGCAAAGGAACTCCCAGCAAAAAAAACAACAATCTTATAATTACAGACATCCAGATCCAAGGTCAGTTCTTCACACTCTCTCCCATTCTCATGAGTCTGTCACTTTATCTATCCTTACTAGCAACACTGATGCTGTGCCGCTGTTTTGTTTGCTTAAGCAAAGACCAAATTATCCCTGACTACGTGGTGTCTTTGTTTCCAATTAATGGTGGCTTCTTCTTCTTCAATGCTTAGCCGAATAGTTGGCCATAGCGATCGTTGGCCATTTGGTCTGTTCCTGTGAAACTGCAAGGGTTTGACAGCCCGAGAGTGCAAATTTGGAACAGACTGGATGAAACCATGAGATAGGGGAGTCTGCATCTGGGCTGCCTCCACACTTCAGTTGGTGGAATTTTATCCTGGATGTTACAAGCCACCCGGAGAACACCGTTCACCAGAACATCTTGTGGCATTCTCAAGACATATCCAAGAAGCATAGGATGCTGTCTGCAGACAATGGCCCTGGTAGTCTGTAGACTGTACTGCCTGTAAACTTCTGCATTACAAATGAAGTCATTCCACTTTATGCCTATTTATACAAAATTGGCATTTTGTGGCATAGTGTCCATGTTTCGCAGTAGTAGAACAGTACAGGGAGAATACAGCTCAAATATAACTTGAACTTGATTGTCATGAAGAGATGATGTTGATTCCATAGTCATTGTAAATGACCCATGGCAGATGCTGCGATGCAAATCCAATGGAGAACCTCCATGTGAGAGTTGGAGGAATTGGTGAATATAGAACCCAAATAGCAAAAGCTGGAGACTATTCCGAGAGTTTCATTATTCATTATTTCATTATTCAAAGAGATTGAAGTCACTGGTGGAGACACTGATGGTCCTAGATTTTGCAGCTTTGTCTTTGACCATGAAACATGGAGGCCAACCTTAGCCAACTCCTCCTCCATTTGCTGGAGTGCCTCACGAACCTTGTCAGGGATCTGTAGTAGAAGAACAGCATCATCCGCATAATCAAGGTCTGAGAGTCGATGGATCTGACAGGATGCTGGATTATGAAATCCCTTGCCCAACAAAAGAGTGCAGGGGCCCTGCCTGATATCAGATACTGATTAAAAAGGTGCCAACCTCTGATTCCCCAGACATACATGGGCAGTGGTTCCATTATTCAGCTCTCTAATAAAGTCCAGCAGAGTGGTAGGGACACCTGTGCCCTTTAAGGCCTCCCGTAGCCTTAATGGTGGCTGAGTACACAAAAATGGCTGCAGTTATGTCAAGTCAGTTTTCTCATAATACTCCCCTCCTTGAAGGTCTCATAACATTAAGACTTTCACTTATAACAAATTCAGTGGGTTACTAGAGAAGTCCAGCATAGACTCAAGGCTCTCAACTGAAACTGAGCAAAGACCTTCTCACTGCCACCCTCAGCTTTCACCCATCATCTTGCATCTTTAACAGCCAGACTTTATATAATCTCCATCGGGAAAGGCCCATGGTCTATAAAAGCACAAGCCTTGCAATCGGTTGATTTTCTTTAATAGCCAGCACATTAGGCCCACGAATAAAACAACTAACACCACCTGGAACATCAGAATCACCACAAATTTAAGATTCTCATTGCTGTGGGGGATCATCCCAGCAAAGACTCCCAAGATTTGTGTTCCAAATCTTTCTAACCCCCTCAATTACTTGTTTAATCTCATGAGTGGAGTGCTGGACAGTAACCATGACTCTGTGTGCTTCTTGTTTAGCTGCATATAAATAATTCTTGTGGTTATGTCAAGTCTAGTTCTCTCATAACATTGCCACTCCCCAAGCCTCCACCCTCAGTGAGGCTAGACAGTGGGTGCAGAAGTATGGTGACTTTGGCCTGGGATGGCCATAAAATCTGACCTTGGTCCACGAGAACCCACACTGTCTCACCCTATATCATGAGCATAAGGCCCCTCAGCAAAATCCGAGGTCTCTTACCTCTGGGAACTGTTCATTTTATCCTTTTAATTGCACTGGGAACTGGCTGCAAGTTGCAACAAAGTGCATTCCTACCTAACTTACTGTGGCTCAAAGGTACTGCAAGGAAGGCAAAAAAACTCCCCAGTTCTCTGCCAATTGACCCAGGGGAGAAAAAATTCCTTCCTGACTCCCAAACGGGTGATCAGTTAGACCTAATCCTGTCAGTCCCAATTCCCCTTATTAGTTCAGGGTGGGTATGGCGAGGTTGCTGGAACAAAGCCCAAAGAGCCCCCAAATGGTTCCTGCTCCAGGTTAAGTCCTAGAAGCCAGAGAATGCTGGCCAGTCTGTACTCCTTCCCAACAACTGGCCAAAAGGCATCAGAGACTCCAAAGGTGAGAGAGGAACGGACTGATATCCCTCAGTAAGTGTCTCCTTCTGTTGCTCCTGAGGCTATACCCCTTTCACCACTGTCCCCATCGAGTTTCCCCCACCAGTTGCAGAAGGTGGATGGCATTTGATGTGGACTCAGCAGCAAAATGAGGACAAGACAGATGGATGGATTTTAAGCAGCAGGTCACAACTTTTATTACATTTAAATACAGGTAAGGGGCACTACCTCCCAGTCACCAATACTCTCATATATCAGGCATTTAATTGGTTCTGGTGCAGGGATTGCTGGGATCCTGCCATATAACTCATAGCTCAGGGTAGGTTCTGCTTGGCCTACCCCCAGGACTCAGCTTGTTCTGAGACCTATCCCCCATGAGGGGGACAGAGGGTGCAGAAGGGTGGTGACCTCTTCCCCCGAGAGCCACAAGGTCTAACCCTATCTCATGAGTGCAAGACCACTCAGCAAAATCCCAGGTTTTTTACCTATGGAAACCATTTTAACCTTTTAACTATACTGGAAAGCGACCACAGGATGTGCCAGTGGTTAACTTGGTCACACATCCCCAAATAGCCTCCTGGTTTCACAACTGCTGCCTATTCCATTTCAACAAATGCCATCGCTATAGGCCTCCACCCAACAAATGCACTCTACCATCCCTGAAATTATTCAGGCTGGTTGCACTGGGTGGGACTAGGAAAAGAGTTCCTCTGCTCAGCTAAAATCTATCTTTAGCTTCACCCTGAAAAAAAGGCTAATGTTATTCATTAGCAACTTGAAATGTAAAGAGAGGGAAGGGAGACTGCTATGTATGCTGTATTTCGCTATTTATTGATGGATGAGAAATCAAACTTTTTAGCTAGAGGAACAAAACTGGCCAAAGGCAGAGGAAGAGATGCATCTGCACTGCAGTCAAAAGCATTAATATGCTTTGAGCTTGGTCTGTGACAAATCAGCATTATTCACATTTCAAAGTCAAACCTAATATTTTTTTCTGGACTAGATCATAGTAGTCCTGAGGATAATTAAATTAGTTGTAGAGATTGTGGTCTCAACATGTAATTTCAAGTGTCTCTCTGTGAAAATTACCTGCAGGTCATGATTTTAGCTACCACTGAGGACCCTTTGGGTACACTGGTGTTGCCTATGTTTAATGATCCTGTAGTTATGTTCATGTAATTTTTGGTTCACCTATTCTGTGACAGAGCTGATAGGATTTTATCGTGCATCAGCACTGAAGCATGACACCATTAATCTCACAGATGTGCCAGCATCACTCAGCCCACTTTGCTAACAAATACTGTAAAAAAATCTCCATGTGAGTATTTTAACCCACTCATGAGCTCCAAAAATTTTGGCCAGTTGTCTGTTTGGTTACATATTATCCATATTAAAGCATATTCGGTATGGTATGATATCATCTGCTGTGGCATGATTAGATTAAGACATTCATAGCAGCTACTGCACTATCACAGCGGGTAACAAATACACCAGCATTGAGTTTTTCAAAACAGTCTAGGCAATTTTGTATGGTTAGATTCCCTAAAAGTGTTTGGAAAATTTCAGCTTATGTATTTTGGGTCTGGGACAGGAGGGAAGGGTGAGTGAGGTTGTAGATATCATACATTCAAATAATAAACAGAAATGCATGTGCTCCCCATATTCAGATGTCTGTGAGTCAACACATTTCAGTGGCTGGTTGGCTTGAAAGAGTGGCTAAGCAAGTGCACCACAAAGAATAAGAGCACTGGATCATGGCACAAAGGGCTGTCTATGCCCAGGGATGAAAATGGCAGAAGAAAGCCATGACAAAGTATATAAGAAGTGTATTAAATTGTCATAATTATACTGTTAATGATGATGTATAGAGACAATGGACTAACGCCAGTCTAAATTTAGCCTGGAGCCAGTGATGTCCTCTCATCCCCTATATATATGTAGACTAATTAACTGTAGAAATGTGGGACCTGTTTCTGACCTCACATATACAGATATAAATCAAGAGTTACTCCCTATAAGTAAACTGACTCACACGAATGTACACTGACGAAAGGTCAGAATCAGGACTTAGAAAATAAAAATTACTTTTTAATGTTTCTCTCTTTTTATCTCAATAATTTACAAATAAACAAGAAAGAACATGAAAATTAATTCCACCCTTCTGCCCTCCAAACACACATACAAGCAAAATGTTTGAAATGCAAAAGCGTACATTAGTCCTTTAAAGTGGTGAAAAGGGGCCAGAATTTGGCCAAAGTAGCCCTGCTGAGAACTTCCCCAGTCATAGAGAACTGTAAAAGGATATAAAGCTGGCTCCTCCACCAACTGCCTTCCCAGTTCCAGCATAGGGGTTACATTGCATGGGAAGAGGTATGGTAGAGGAGGCAAGGGTGGGGATAACTAAAGTTTTGATCTGTAAATTCCCAGCTGGCATAGGGTCCTCCTCAGGACCTCAGTGAGCTGGCATAAATTAGAGCATCCTAGCTGGGGCCAAAATTGCTGGATTTGAGAACTGAGTCATGGTTTCCTGTTCCCTCTCTCCTGCACCCAGTAAATCTCAGCAAAGTAGAAACTATAGCCCATAAACTACAATCCTACTCCCAGTGAAGTCAACAGGATTTTCGCAGTTAACTTAAATGGGGTCTGGTCCATATACAACTAAAAACATAATAAGCTGTTATAACTCTGAAAACATAATAATAAGAATAAGCAACTATATACCTCAGAATATATTATGAAACAATGCACATGACTCTACGTTCATATTTTTCTTCATATATTTAAAGTGTATGCTCATCTCAACAAAAGCACCGCTAGTTTTTCCTGATTTCATAGAATTTGCCATATGAAAGTTGTAAGGTGGATAAGGAACTGGTTAAAGGGGAGACTCCAGCGGGTCGTACTGAAGGGTGAATTGTCAGGCTGGAAGGAGGTTACTAGTGGAGTCCCTCAAGGATCGGTTTTGGGACCGATCTTATTTAACCTTTTTGTTACTGACGGAATGGCTAATAAAGTGGCCGGATGACACTAAGCTGGGGGTGCTACACGGAGAGACGCATACATTATTCAGGAAATCGGACCACCTGTAAACGAGAAATAGTAATAGGATGAAATATAATACTGAAGAATGCAATACATCACTTAGGATTAATAAAAGTTTTAGATATACTCGGGGACGCATCATTGGAAGACGACGAGGAGAGAAGACTCTCGGGTACTGGTTATAGCATGTACTGAGCCCAATGTGATATGGCTGTTAAAAAAGCAAATGCGTTTAGGACATCGGGCGAGGTATTTCCAGCAAGGAGAAGGAGTGTTAGTGCCGTGTATATACGGGCTGTGAAGACCCACCTGAATATTATGTGTGGTTCTGGTGTCCCATTATTTAAGAAAGAGATTCAAACTGGAACAGGTTCAAGAGACGGGCTACAGGAGAATTCCGAAATTGGAATAACGCTCTGAAAAGACCAAAGAGCTTGCTTGTTTAGCCCCTGACCAAAAGAAGTCTCTGGGGGATATGCTCTGCACTAAAAATATATAGGGATTAACGTACGGTGAGGGAAGAATATTAAAGTTTAGTAACTAAAGAGCACGAAGAAGAAGGGTACACTGAATAGGATTTAACTGAAATAAGACAAGGTTCTACCATTAGGGATGCAAGTCGAATCAGCCTTTCCGAGGGAAGTATGGCAAAGAGATGACTAATCTGGCCTAACCGAGGAAGCCTTGAGATAATATTATTGAGGGGAGTTAAGAGGGATAATGTTAATTGGGCAATGATCCTGAATTATCCTGGCAAAGAAGTAGTTGAATGGTCCGTGTACGGGAAAATGTTGGAGGATGGAACTGGTTACTCAGAGAATCCCTCTTGAGTGCTAGCTTGGTGAGTCTTGAACACATTGTTCTGACGGCATTTGTACGAAACTACAGGCGATGCAAGAGGCCTGGAGGTTTTCGCCTCCTCGTAGCGTGCATGGTCGCTGCGGTGGCTCTGCAGCTGAGTCGTTCAAATAAATTTTAAGGATCAATAACTCAGTCAGTAGGGGTTTATAATGTGTTGTTATAAATGTGTATGGGTAGGGTTTTGTGGCCTGCCTTGTGCAGGAGGTCAGACTAGATGATCATATTGGTCCCTTCTGACCTATGAGTCTATGAGTCTATGAAGGTTAGAAAAGGGTCTCATATCATGTTAAAATCATACAGCTCCATGTTGGAAAGTGGGGATTTTATCATTTCACTCTGGTGTTTGCACAAGCCAATAAAGTTATTTATTCCCCAGATCTTCTTACTGGGCATCCTTTTGCTTTCCCAGATTGGCAGAATTGGTCTAAAATTGAAAAGAAGCTATATAGGCTATCTAAACCCTAAAGAGTTGTTAATTTCATAGATCAGGATTTGCTAGGGATCTAATTGCAATCCTTGTCATATTGAATAATACATGTTAAGCCAGCCACTCAGAGGGAAATTGTATCAGTACAGAAGACATCACAAAGCACCCTCCATTTCAGTGTATTCAAATATGACACCTAGCTGCAATGCTCAAAGTAAAACTAACCTTATACTTACAGTTACACACACTGAGGCTTGTGTCTTGTCTAGTAGCATTACCAAGGGCTTTATTTCACAAATTTATCATTCACAAACTTCTCTCATTGAGAAGGAAAGGATTAAACAATGTATTAAAATTTACTAATTGTTTCACCCATTTTTTACTGTTCAACCACACAGTGTTCTGTGCTCAATTGCTATTGTATTTATATGAACTACACTTGCTCCCTCAGATACTGAAACAAAACATTTACACTGATTTCATGTCACTGAATGGTTCCTATTGCAAGATCTCAACTCACAAAATGTAGATCATTATTCACTGTACATTTTGTAATTACAAAAAGGTTCTCCTTCTATGGACCCAGCTGTATTTCTTGAATTGTTTGATTGCTGTTGGAATGCACATGGGAGCTATATAAGCATCCCACTGTCAGAAAAGACCCCTCAAAAGCCTGGAAAATAATTCTGCTTTTAATAGCTTATGACACAAAAATATCGGAACCTCTACAGTTCACTTTTTTGCCTCACTCTAGTCATAAACAATATTTACATCAAGTTGTGTACATCAAATTTATTTTAAAATAATGTTGGCTTGTTAACAAGTTTCAATCTGAAGAGGACATTAACAGTGCAGTGAGATCTGTCAAAGGGGCATGGGGAGGGGAGGAGAGGAAATCTATAATAAAATGATGACATATCTGCAACAACAAGGCACTGTTTTGGGCATACTAGAATAAATGTACTGTGACTATTCCACAGAACACTGCCAGTATACACCAAGAAGTTTTCTTTACAAAAATAATAATAGATGTATAAGAAAGAAAGAAAGAAAGAAAGAAGTCTTGAATACATCATAGTTTCAAGTCAAGCAAGCAAAAAAGCTCAAAGATTATTAAACTAGTCAGCTTCCTGAGAGTTCTTCTGATGTTTCGTTTCTGATGCCTCAGACACCCAGCTGATCCCTAAAAAGACAGACAAATGCCTACCCATACAATACCCTTTACAGTAGCAAGTCCTTTAAAAAAAGAATCCTAACTAAGAAAGTATGACAAAGAAATGAAGGAAATAAGAACTACTAACTGATCATGTTTTTTGATGCTACTGTGCTGAGAATTTTGTGAGACCTGTTGAGAATGGGTGAGACTTTGAGTGACTCAATTGGTCATGCATGCTGCTCTTTTCCTTGTCTGGTGGCTACTGTTTCTTTGTCATTGTGTTTTTCTTCCCCTTCTGTTGCCATATCCAACACATTAAATCTCTTTTTAAAGAAACTCTGCTTTAGATTCCTTTGAAAAGAATTAGGTTTTCCACCAGCCAACTGACTAGAGATAGGAAAAGAATTGGACATCTTCATTCTTTTTGCTTTCCAGTTGGTTGAATTTGGTGTTTCGGACAGACAGCATTGTCTAGAGCTGGGAATAGTACAGGCACTTGCTGCACAGTGTGTAAGCTTTCCCCCAACTCTGCCAAATGTGAATCAATTTTCACTTACACAAAGAACTGAAATTCCAGTCTCATATGTCTCAAGCAGAAACATTACCAGTGAGGTCAAATTGTATCAGTTTACAGTTTATAGGGATATAGGGCTGGATTCTGTACTCAGTTTCTGGCCCCTTTGTGCACTTTAGAAGGCACAGAGAGGCTGGAAAAACTGGCATCAACAGGCCAGCAAAGAATTCCTCTTCAGGAGGGGCACTCCTTACTGGCACAGATGTGCTAGATCAGGACCATGAGCCTCCAAGCCCTACACATCTCTCTGCAAAGGGTGAATGTCAGAGCTCTGCTCTGCCACAAGCATCCTAGACTAACTTAGGTTCTTTTAAAATCCACAGCAGCATACAGATCCATCACAGTGGAGAGTCCCTCCAATATTTTTAGACTATTTCTTTATTTCCTTTGAGAGCACACAAATATTCTGAGGATTTTACTACCCACTACCACCAATTGCATTCTGCTACATTGCCAGGTATTTTGTATAAAAACCCTGAAACACCTTGGAGGGGTTTGACTTACATAAGTTGGTGCCAGATTTGTTTAGGCTAGCAGTGTGAGGGTTTACGTGGTAAGAATAATTTATATAAACCAGGACATGTAGTTGAAAAATGTAACTGAGCTCAATATCTGATCTTTCATTTGTGTAAATCTGGAGTAACATCACTAGATTCAATTTACCTTGATGTATTTGAAAGCAGAACTGGGTGCAAACCATTTAGCTATATTGGTGCCCAGTTTAAGAGACTGCAAATAAACTTCCGGCCTGTTTTTATATGGATTTACCACCACAAGAAATTTAATGTTATATATTTTACACAATGAAATTTTCTTCTGCCAAAAGTTGACAGCATAGTCTCTATAACCTGACTGGAATATGGCTTGATGCACTTTATTTGAATTTTACCAATACAGAAAGATATACATAACAAAAAAGAAGAAACAAGGAAAGTTATAATTTTTATTATTTATTGAGAGCCCCAACATGGAATAAAACAAAGGAAGAATTTTTTGCGTCTCAAAGAGTTTACAATCTAAATCAGGCTGACGCTATATTCCAGATATATGGTTCATTTGGAAAGCCACTTACAGGTGTTTTAAAAAATGTTTGTTTTAAATACACACTTCTTAAACATATTGATTATTATAGAAAGAACTGCTTGCGTTTTAAGAAGGAATCTAACTATTTTTTTCAAAGCACAAAGAATGGAGAGGAATACCCTGCCTGAGTATGGCAAGGAAGAAAGTCTAGAGTTGTGAAATGGGAGCTAAGAAAAATAGATTATTTTCTTTTTTGATGCTATGAAGCATTTATTTAAAGTAGTATAAATGTATATATATTTTATGTATATGATCCTGAAGTTCTTACAATCTACTAACAGAGACAACACAGGATTTCTGCCTCTTTGGGTTTGGTTTAGAAAGGTATTTAAGCACATGATTAACTCTACACACATATGAGTAGCCTCACTGAAGTTAATCTGAACCTTCAGGAACCTCTCACCCATGAAGGATCAGCTGCAGAGAAGTTCTGTTCTGCCCCATCATGTCCTCTTCCCCAACCTGATCCCTAGAATACCCTTTCCTCCCCTCCCTTTACACCAGAAGTCATGGGAGCAACTGCTGGAGAAGGTGGCTATATCAACTGTGCTAGTTATATGTCAACTGAGAGTTTGTGCGGCCATCTCTAGCTACCTGCTCTGCTTACAATTCTGCAGCAAAAAGCAGACTTAGTGAATCCAGGCCATTGACTTCAGTGGGACTATGGATTTAAAGTTAGGCATGTGCTAAATCAAGGCTTTACTTATGGCAATCTCATTTTCAGATTGCCTAGCACCTCTCTTGTTCAAGTTATCTCCTCAGCATTTTCTGTGATGGAATCAATGTGGAAAACGGTTTGTAGCATCATCAGCCTTGCAAACTCATTTTGCATAAGAAACGTAATCAAAGTTCTCTAGCATTTCAACAATAAGTCCTGGCAATACTAGGACAAGATCTTGCTTCTCTTTTCTTTATTTCATGCTTCCCCAAAAGCATAGTGCCTTCAATCATCCAGGGAATATTAGTTAGCACAGAACACAATACAGTAATACACACATTGTAAATAATTCTGTATGGGTAGACAAAGGTCAAGATTTTCCAATGTCTAAATGATTTTGAGTGCTTAAAATGTGCACTGGCAAAACAAATCTCTCTCTCTATAAGATCTGTGACTACCGTTTGCGGAGTTTCAGTAATCTCCAATACTTTTTCATTGGTTACATGACCTATCCATGATATTTTCAGAATTCTTCTAACACCATAAATCAAAGGATTGTAGTTTATTATCATCTGTTTGAATGTCCATGTTTCACAGCCATAATTAACACAGACCAAAAGTTAGTTTTTAAGTCTCAGGTCCTTGAAAAAAGACTGCAATTATTTTTACTGTTTTTCAATGCCTTTCCCAAAATTAAACCAAGAAAATAGTTCCTATTGAAACACTAGCTGATAATAGTTTCTATCCAATGGGCATTATTAATTATAATTACAGTTAAAGACAGAGGATAATAAATAATTATATAATCCATAATTTATTCATCCTCAAATGCAACTGTGCTGTTACTGGAACAGTTTGGTAAGGCATGGATAGAAGAAACAAACTCCATAGAATGTAATTAAATAGTTTGCATACACACTCATGTTACTAAAACTTCATTGCAAGTATACTCAGTTAAGGTGATTGATAACAAATACCCATTTTGATGAGAAAGAATCACTATGGTCATATTTCACAGTTTACTGCATTCTTTTAAAAAATTAAATGTAAGTACCTGAATATGTAAATCCACACAATAAATGATAGTCTGTCATTGCAGTCTCCATTCTTGAAAATTCCCCCTAAGCTGTTTTGCACCTGACTAGTTGCATGCCTTTAGCCCCACTGAAATAGGGCTGACACTTCAGCACAAAACAAATTGTGCCTGAAATTGGAACTATTAAAATTCTATAGTGCCATCAGGAAATCAACAGTGATACTGCAGAAGACCCGTAAAGAACAAAAAATAAAAACACATGAAATGTGATGCTCCATTCATTGTGGCATAGCTAACATTTTTAAGCTCCAGGAATCTGGTTTGTCAGGTTATAACTTATAAGGCAAGGTTGGAGCAAACTTGTTTCACAGCACTCATAAAGATTTCTTAGGAAGTGGAATTTTCCAGTGACAAATATAACCCTATTCTTTTCAACTTTAGGGGCATTACCAAACAATTTAGTCAGATGAAAGATAAACATTCCTTGTCTCTAAAAGATATAATCAGTTTGCTAAAAGTGATCTACAATCGATAAGTATGTTTCAACATGCATATTTCATATTAATCACTGATTTGAAACAGAGGGAATACTACTAGCCTTTTCCTCTGGTACCCAAAGCAAGTGAAATGTCAGGCCAGTGCAGATTCGCAGAGAAAGGTACAGAAGGTTAGAATTCTGTGCCCTTCTACACCATCCTCGTCTCACTGAAATAGTGTGTGCTTTCTCATTAATAATGCTTCATAGTAGGAATAAAGCAGTCCCTAAAAATTTCATATAATTCATAGTTCATTGGAAAATCAGGGCCCATTTGTGGATACTGAGCTATTTTGAAAAATCTGATCCTTATGGGCTTCCTAGAGCAGCCAGAGAAAAAAGGGTTTGTTGCATTTGATAGGTTTCCACCCACCACATCCTGGATAGAATGTACCATATGTCAAGTGGTAATCTGAATGTAATAATATTAATATTAAGCCAATAATATTTTTGAAAGCCTTTTTCCCTATAGTGAAATTCCATTCTAAAGATTTCCATAAGAGAACCCGTGTTGCTAGTGCACTGAAGTAGGACTCAGGAGACCTGGTTCCAGTCCTGTCTTTGTCACTGGTCTGCGCATGACTTTGGGCAAGCCACTTCTTAGCTCTATGCCTCCATTTCCATGCCTGTAAAAAATAAGCATGATGATACTGACCTCCATTGTAAAGCACTTTGATATTTATTGGTGCCACATATGAGCTAGGTAATATTATTATTATAATTAACTGTTTAAGGACGCACAAAAACCAGATCAAAGCAGAATACACGGGTAGACTACTTTTCTCTATCAGTCATATATGTGGGTCTGGTTCCTCTGCTTATAAGATGATTCAGCTTAGTTGTGGCTCAAACAGAATTCCATTTAATAACCAAGGGCAAAATCTGTAATAACTTTAATGGCCCAGAATTGAGCCCACAATCAATGGGTCCAGACTCCTTTTGAGTCGGAGAGTAGGAGTGCAAGTGTGGCAGCATTTCAGAGCTAAATTTTGTAGACTTGGGAATTGCTCTCCTTGGCAGAACAAAACAGTTATCCTGGGGCAATAAGACCAGATTCTATAGCAGCACATCATGCTGAGTCAGATATAAGAACTGGCAGGCAGAGTTGTTTGGCAAGCATATAATTGCTCATCCTTCTCAGCAAGTACTGCTCCATGATACCCCTGAGATCTACATTCCAGGCTGTTGGTGAAGGTAGGGGGGGAAAGTGCACAAACAGTACATATTTGAAAAGCTGCATCTTTTTATATTATAAAACCTAGTTCTTTTACTATCATAAACTGGAAAAAGAAATCCTTGTGCTCGAAAGATACTACAACAGCAGGCACCTTTTAGGCATCAGAACTCTTAGTTTTACTTAAACTGGGAAACATTTTCTGCATTCAAACAAAATCCAAATCAAGATGACATAGCTGTGCTTGCAAACTGCACTGTGATTCCTTATGTTTTACAAGTCTACTAGATTTATGCATATTATATATGCATCTCCTCTACTTTAAAGTATCTTTTGTCTACACATTATGCAGAGCTTATGCGATCGCTTATACCATGCTATAGTATCCTCAAGAGGCTATTTGTTGCAATGTATATCTGAATTAATGTTATAAAATATTCCTTTCTACTTTGCAGGGCTAATTATTGCCATGTCCAACAACCTCCACAGTTCTGGAGGTCTGCAGAAATAAGCCGCTGATCAATTGAGTCATATGGATTTTTCCTATAGTAAACTTATTGCAAATACAACACACAATAGTCCAGTTAGAAGTTTTCTAAACTGCTTAATTAAATGTAATTAACAGGAATGCCCATCCATTTCACAACACAGACTTCTGAATGTACGTACATCAGAAACACAAAAAAATGAGTCAAAACAATATTCTCTTCAGTGATATAAAAATAGTAAATATAAGACATAGCAACAGCTTCAGGGTTCAGAGAAAAGAATTGTTCCGCAGATTACTTGTCATCATTACTATCTAGTTAATTCAACAAAATCAGATTACTTTCATATTTAATGTGATTTAATGTTTCTAAATTATAGTGATTGCCAAGTCCCTGCTATTCTTAATTCATCATTTCAAACAAAACAAAGCCTAAGTAGTTTCATTTTATGACATCAAAAAAACAGGGTCAACCAATTCATAGATTTTAAGCCCAGAAAGACATTGTGATAATCTAATCTGACCTCCTGCATAACACAGGCCACACAAACTCACCTAGTAATTTCTTCATTAAGCTATAACTTCAGGTTAAGCTATAACGTAGTTAGAAAGATAACAGTTTTGATTTAAAGATTTCAAGCTATGGAGAGTTCACCACATCCTTAGGTTTTTCCACCGGTTAATTATGCTTACTATTAAATATGTGTGCCTTATTTCTAATTTGTATTTGTCTAGCTTCAGCTTCCAACCGTTGGTCTCTCATTATGGCTTTTTTTCTGCTAGATGAAAGATCAGAGAGCAGTTTGATGTAGCCCATGATGATGGCTCTATCTCTAGTAATTATTTATCTTTCTGTCTTTCCTGAGTTACACTGAACATAAATTTGTGATTAAATAAACATCCTATATTGTAAAGTAATTAATTGGTCTACAATTAATAATTACAGCTACTTCTAGGGGTGACTGCCAAGTTGTACTTAAAAAGCTTCAATAAATAAACTGCTTTCAAGTACAGTACATAGCATTTATTTATTTTTTCTGACTTTTGCCATCTCTATCTACCTTCCAGTTACAAACACAAGCGAGTAATAAGGATTTCAGAAGCCTTCTAACTGTTGGGAAGATTGGAGACCATCATGTCACTCCTTAAAGGGAACACTATCTGATTCTTCGCAACCAAAAACCTTATAGATCCACAGGAGATGTCTGCATTGCAATTGATGGTGATTGCAGCATGGGTTGGCATACCCGCACTAGCTTTAATTTAGCTAGTTTGGCTAAAAGTAGCAGGGAAAACACAATGACATGCTTTCCTCGCCCACACTTTGGTCTGTGTCACTGTGTCTTCACTGCTATTTTTAGCCAGGGTAGCTAGATTATGCCTATATGAGCTGCACCCAGACCTCCTGTTGCAGCGCAGAAATACATACAGAGCGGTGAGACAGACTCAGAGTTCTCCTCTGACAAGATGTTGAATCAATGTCCTGGTATGTAATTAAATGGTACTTTCACCAGCACAGCGATCATTTCAGATAAGATGTAAGTCCTGATTACTTTGATCATTAAAGTTCCTATAGAACCTTTCACATGAACAGAAGTGTTAACCGCTGTACCTTGCCTAGGTTCAAACTTGAGTAAATTGGATTTCCTACCTCAGAATTCCCCTTATAGTTTCAGTTGGATACACAGTAGTATTTTTCCCCACTTCCACTTGTAAATATGTGTAGTGTCACTGTGCACTGTTAAACAGCTGATGTATTTCACCAAATAGATAAGTACATTTCTGTGGTAGGTGAAGCCATGCTTTTGCTTTAATCTTTCAGAGGGTTAAATAAATTTGTCAGTTCTTTGTTATTTCCAACAATAATTGACACTGCAGCAGGTGTTCTGTAACTTGCACACACACTTTTCAGTGGAGAATTCTATATCTTACATGAAACTTTCAGTTCATCACATAGTTTATATTTAACATAGCTGGAGTCACATTAAGAGCTGGTGTCAGCAGATAGAACTCCAGTGAAGTATATGGACCAAACTCATCCTTGATATACCTTCACTGTATTCATTATAGGCACATGTAGGATGAGTTGCACCTGCTTACATAGCTCTGAACTATTTTCTTTTATGGATTCTGTAAACATGATTCTTTTTGGTTTTGGCAATAGCATTCTCTAACGTGGAACTCACTGTATTTAGTCCTGCTTGATTGCAAAAGTTTTCCTCCATAGCCTTTCTAAACTGTATGTCTACACAGGAGGTGGATGACACAATACCCAGCTCATGCAGACATAATCACACTATCTCTGATTGAAGCTGTGGTGTCAGAAAGGGTTAGCCACCTGAGTATGTACCTAGGATTTTGGATGGGATCAAACTTGGAGCGAATAGTCCATCCTGCCACTTGTTCCATCTCAGCTACATTATTTTTAGTGCACTGTCTTCATCAGAGCTAGTGCAGGCAAATCTCCTTGAACTGGAAACCACACCTTCCAGCTCCAGTGTAGATATACCATAAGTTCTGTGTGCCAGGCAATTCTAAGCATCTTTGCTGAATTGACAGTTCATCTATATTATTAAATTATTAAAATGCTAATTTTGCATTATATCAAGTTTATGGTAATTAACATATTAATAATTTCTGGTTGTTCAGATAGGATAGGCATATTTAAACCCACAATTCGATCAAACAGATTTTTTAGTTATAGATATTTCCATGGTTGATTTATTTCTTTATTATATACCACTTGCAGCTGTCCAAATGCCAGGAAAGCAATATTAATTTATAAAGTGTCTGAATTCCAAAATCCCTGTCTGGATCTAATCATCCTTTCTACCATCCATTTTAATCTCAGGATTAATCCACACGGACAATTTGCAGCATTATATGCTGCACATTTAGAAGTTTGATCTGGAGACTCAAAATTTCCTTGTGAATAGAAAAGACTGCCAGTGAGGGTATCCACTGTCATTGAAGACTGAACTGAAAGCAAAGTTGATCGGTAGTAGTTGGAGACACTTGGATCAAAAATTTCAGACTTGGGGGCTTAAGACTGGGCACATAAATAAATATGGCCAGTTTGTCAGAGCTGCTGAGTAGTACCCACAACTTCCACTGCTGTCTAAAGGGAATTGCAAGTGTCAGCACTTCAGAAAAATCAGACCACATTTATTTAGATGCCTTTAGGTCTAAATATGGCTTTTAGGTTTCTAACTTTAAGCCCCTTCTCCCATTGTAAGTGTTGGTTTGGTTCTACAGCTAGAAGTTTTACAGTTTGGTCTGACTGTGCACACTATTTAGTGACAGGTCATAATATTATCACTCCATATTTGGATCTCTTCATCCATTGTGTTTCAAGAGTTTGCTTTTGGGGTACTAAAAGGCCTAGTCTTTTCTTTTGATCTCACATAAAGTTCTAAAATGATTTATTTAATGTTGTAAAATATATTTATGACTATTGAGTAATGAATTTAGAATATAGCAGACTTTAGATATTAATTCCTTTTTGCAATATAAATTTTGCCTGCAATGCTGATAGAAAGATTGTCCAATTTTCCAACTTTTTCATTTAAAATAGAATTATGAGATTTTGTGCAAAGCTAAGGTTGCAGCCAGTTTTCTTATGTTTTGTTCATTCTTTTTTCTCCCCCACCCTCTCTTAAATAATACTGCCTAGCAATATAGGGTTGGGCTGAAAGTTTTGACATTAACTCTGAGGGCTAAAGACATAGCTATAGATATATTTGTGAAGTTTAAAGGATATTAATCAAACTGTGTTGGGATCACAGGTCAATAAAAATTGTATTTGTATTTAAAGGTTGCGTGTCTGAGCCCATACTGTCCCCATATTCAAATAGCACATCAAACACTCAAATAGTTAACTTTTATCCATAATAAATATGTTAATGTTGCTGAGGTCAGAGTTAAGTATTTCTGTTACAGTAATCTCACATGCATCTTTATATGTTAGAATTGCAAGCGAGAGATCTTGTCTTCACTAGAAAACCAGGTCGTGTTAGAACATGAACTTCAGAAGTCACATTAACTAACATGATGCTAAACACAACTTTGGCATCAATATAGACAAGGACTGCAGTGTTCAACATCAGGTCAGATCATGGGTAAACCCTACTGGAAACACTACCTACAAAGTCATGTTTAATATCATTCTAGCTAACATGATTCTTCAAGGTCACGTTCTAACCTCATCTAATTTTCCAGAGGACACAAGTCCTGAACACAGTCAATGTGAAGTACTGATTAAGGAAGATAATCCTTTAGCTCAATATTTTCTTGGTTTATAGGGTTTACATGGGTGGATTTGGAACTTAAGCAACATTAAATGGTTTCTAACTCTAACTAACTATCCCAGCAACAAAAATACATAGTACCAAACTTTACAGTGAAGGTGATGGTGATGATGTTTCATTCTTCCTGTCTTTCTTTTTCTTTTCACTTGTGATGGGTGTTTAAATTTATTCTCACTATGGACCATATCACAATATCATAAGATAAAACCTGAGGTGAACTTTGTAGAGTTTCCAACAAGTTCGCCCTTCAAGAAGGCGGGACTGGATGGGGAAAGGATTGCAGAGGAAGTAGGACAAATAGCCTTCAGACCCCATATAGCTTTGGGAGAAAGAAGCTCCAATGCTGATTTGCCAGCCTTTCTGCAATGCTGCCCAACCCTGCTTCCAGGTTTCTCAGCTCCCTTTGGAGCCAGAGTGTCATTAATATCTCTGCTCCAACCTGCCCAATATTTTCCATTCTAAAGATGGTGATGGCATGCAGAAAATATTAATGATGATAGCAGTAATATACACTTCAGTATGAATATCTAGTTGGTGCTCAGGAAAGCATACCACTGAGAGAGGCTGCTTTCCTGTCCTGTCTGCAACACACACCCTGAAGCTTCACGGAGCCCTGACTCTATTCCTATGAACAGGTTTCTGCTGGCTTGGGAATAGGAGGGAAGACATTCCAGTTTGGCTTTGCTTCCTCCTTTGTTTGATTTTTGGGCTTTTACACAAAATCACACTTTTATTTACTCCTCCCACATCGGAGGTGTGCATAGGGCCCTACTCCTGACCTAATCTAGATACTTCTACCTTCTAGGACCCATTTGAAAAATGGCAGTTTGTGAAACGGTCTCCAAAGCAACCTCTGGTAATAAGTAGTACTTCACTCTCACCAAATGATCACATAATTAAAAGTTAACCAACTGGTTAAGTCATGGAAAGAACTTTGGGAATGGTCTATCCACGCATTCACCTATGTAGGCCTGATTTTCCTCTCACTTCCACTTGTGTGAATAGGAGTAGTTCCTTTGAAGTCAATCGAGCCACGCCGGTGTAAATGAGAGGAGAATCAGGCCCAGCATATTTACATTTAAGTCACAGGTTTATGCATGTTCCAAAGCATAGAAACTCAGACACTGCATGAGAGCGATAGTTTTAGTGACTTTGGAGTTAAGCCATCTAATCAGAAACTGATTGAGAACTTATATAAATTGTTTTCCCCAACTCCTTTTACCCCTCCATTCCTAGATAAACATCTTATTGTAACACACAGTTCTTAATATTATGGCGCTGACATGGGTAGGTCTCCATTTTTAATCACAGTGACTAGGTCTGTGTACTAGCTTCAAAAAGTGTGAAATTTACAGACCAAGTATTTATATAATAACGTTAGAATCATTTTAATGGGAAATCTGAGCAAATTAAGATATTCCCACTCTGGACTTTAAAGTTAGAGCTTCAAAAATAAGTTTTCTGTTTTACAACACAGTGGGCACTCTGTGTACAGTAATCACTGTCAACCTGCACACAAGTAAGGTTCAAACACAGGTGCAAAACATCCCTAAGAACATATAAAACTCAAATATACTTTTTAAAAAAATGAACAGAGGTTTCACAACACTTCATACAAAACTTTTAGAACAACTTAGTAAACTGCTGTGCACAAATAAATAAATTTGTGCACTTGAATAAACATGCATTGCACCTCCCAGGTACCCAGTATTTTATTGTTCCACATTAACAAATTTATAAGTTTCATTCCTGGAATCCCAAATATTAGGCTACTTTACTCTTAATTTAGTTTGGAGGGTTTTAGGGCTAATCCAAAGCCTGTTGAACTACTTTAGTTAATTAAAAAAAATTGAGATCTGATCCTGCAAATGCACTGGGTCTATTTCCATGAATAAGTTACTCATGTGTTAACATTGTGAGATTGTTATTTTCTCTTAGAAAGTTACAAACACTTGGATATTTCATCACCAAATTTGAACACAATTAAACATGTTTTTTCTTTGCAACTCAAAAAAACCCAACACAATTACAGTTAGATATACATTAACTGGAATATTATAGACAACAAGTAATATAATTTCTGTCATAAAATATCATTTAACAAATTAATTAAATTAATAGTAAGACCCCAGGAGCTCACCTGCATAACAGGAAGATTCAGGCATGAGCGAAAACTGTCCTCAAATTTCCCTTGGGATATCTGGTCTTAAACATGCAGTTCTCCCCTTTTCCTTCCCCAGGTAGAAACAAGCTGTTTGGATGCTTGCAATACAATCTGTTTTGGGGATAAAGATAGTAAATAGAGTTGGTTCATTAAAAAAAAGGGAAGGGAGGGGATATTTTAAAAGTTTAAATTTTATTTTGAAGTTTGACATTTCAAAATTTGAAATAAAAAAATTCAACCAGCTCTGGAAGTGATTGAAAAAATGGGGCAAATTTTTAATTAAAATTTTGAGAGAAATTTCCTATTTTTTCTAATTTCAAAATTCACTTTTTAAAAACTAGCTTTAGTGGTTAACATTTTGGGGGATGGGGGGAAGGGGGTTAGGATTACACTTTTAATAGTAAACAATTAAATCACTTTCCTAAGGGTTAGAAGTAGAGAAAACTAAGGTCTAATTTCATTCCTGATGTGGCTCCGTGGAGTTACACCAGAAATAAATCTGTATCATTACATTTATTTTTCACTGCATGTCTTATATCTCGTGTTATGAAGAAAAATACATGAAATGCAACTTAGGGACAAACCTGTTTTAGTTATTCTGAATCAACTTCAACTTTTTCAGTTTGGAATTCACATTTAGAAAGTTGAATAGTATCAGATTTGTTTTATCCATAAGAGAGTATTCGAGTTATACGGCTTTGTGAGCTGAGCAAAATATTTATCAAAAATATGAACACACAAAATGCATCCTTTGGAATTCATGATGCTTCTGAAAAAAATGCAAAGTTTTGTGGGAAAAAAAATTTCAGGCAAGCAAAGTTATTGTTGAACTTGAAAGTTATTGTTGAATTATTACCACTATCTGGATACTTGTAGAAATGTTGTGGCAGCTTTTCAGGTACTATTGAGCTTGTTTGGTTGTGACTGATCACATCATTACTGTCATGTGGCATGGATCTGATTGTCTGAGCATGTGCTCAAGAGGGATGGCAGAAGATATTTTGACTCTCTCTGATGGAAAGATAGCAGTAGAGATGCTTATTGTGAGCTAGTCAGAAAAAACATCATGCCAGTGCTCTTTTCTCTAGCCATACTAATACATGCTAGAAAATGTTAGTAGTAGTAGTATGCCTGGGAAATTATTCAAGTTGGAGAAGCCAGAAAACTCCCACTGATATTGATTATTTTCAGTTTGACAAAGGGAACACAGGCAGTCAAGCCACAGAGGAACATCAGAGACCTGCACTTCTCAAGGCTATTTTGCATTTTTAAACCCCTCCTGTCTATATATCCAGAGCATTGTTGCATTTTCTTTACTTAATATTATTTGAGATTTTACATTTGTTTATCCTATAATAGCAGACTGTCATGTTGTACAGGCAACTGGCCTCTGAAAATCAGTTTTGTTGTACCTGTCCCACTATAATAGACTTAGAGGCTTGATTCTCATCCCATTCCTGCTGGTATGAATCGGAAGTAACTCCTTTGCAACGAAAGGAACTGGTGTAAAAGGAGAATCAAGCCCCTAGTTTCTTTGTTGCATGTAGAGTCATGTGAAGAAGTCCATAGCTTTTTAATTACTTCTATGTAGCCATTCATACCAACAGGTAAATAAAAAGTTTTCAACATGAAATTTTACCAAGCTGGATATCACGTTTTCTTCTCTCTGGATAACTGGCATAGCAGATACTCAAACTGAGCTGTTTGGTTGGCTGTGGCCGTTCACATTATTCATACGGAATTGATCCTCGTTCCTTGACTGCCTCAGCTGATCATCTTTTTAGCTAGATTCTGCCTTGTCTTTAGGTGTGTTCACAAAGGGGTGGGATGGAGGAAGGAAAATAAGGTGCCTCCTCACTTTGATGGTCTGTGGAAAAGTCAAATTGCAGTCACTGTGTTCAAAGGGCACCGGACTGCTCCCCAGTTACTTGCCAGGAATCCAAAGGGTGAGAGGAGAACAAGCGAGTAGTTGGTGCCCTCGTCCACCACCACTTTGCCGCACACTTCCTAAACACCGACCAGCAGAGCTGGTAAGCTGCACTGAGGGAAACATGTTTAAAAAGGTATTGCAGGGAGCTATAGGAGGCACAGGCAGGGTTGTGCCTACAAAACAAAATCTAGCTCATAGTGAGCAGGATTATATAACCCATTGTAACTGGGTTTCTCAGAGGGAGATACTGTGGTTCAGGGGCCCTCTGTGAAATAGACAGGAAAGTGATTTTCTGTGCTCTTTTTTTGCTCTTTCTGAAAGCAGAAGTAGTATCAGATTTTTATTTTGTTTCATTCTGAGGCTACATCTAGATTACGGGGACTGTAGCGACATACCTATAGGGTAGATGCAGCCTCCAGCAATGGAAGGAATTTTTCTGCCACTGTAGGAACACCACCTCCCAAGCAATGGTAGCTAGATTGATTGAAGCATTCTTCCATCGATCCAGTTGCGTCTACACTACAGGTTAGGTCAGCACAACTAAAGTGCTCGTGATGAAGTTTTTTCACCACTGAACACTGTAGCTATGTCAAACTAAAAATTTAATTGAAGACCAGGCACAATGCCTCCAGGTTCAGTGTGTCTGTGCACTGTCCTTACTATGGGCAGCATACAAATAGCATAAACTCATCGGACCCTATATATCATTGGTGAGTTCATTTTGAATAGTGTCTTAATTTCTGCTCATTTCCCTCAAGAAAAGAATGGCAGAAATAAAGGGGGTTCAAAGATAGGCAACAAAAATGATTAGTGGTAGAAGGAGAGATTGCTTAGTTTAGAGAGAAGATATGATACAGGGACATACAATAATGAATGGTATAGAGAAAGTAAATCGGAGCATTCTATGTACTCTCTCATTACACAATAACAATGAGACATTGGGTGAAGTTAGAAGACAATAAATTTAAATGTGATAAAGGGAAATATAATTTTACACATTGAATAATTAGCTGGTGAATTTATTGCCACAAGACATAATTAAAGCCAAAAACTTAGTAGGCTTCAAAGGCAGATTAAACAATTATATGGATATTGAGAATATCCATATCCATAAAGCTTTATAAGGGATATAAAACCTCAGGTTTCATGGCATAAGCAAATAACTATCTCCTGAGGTTTGGAAGAAAGTTCCTATGTGGAAGTAATTACATAATTGTCCATAATGGCATTCCTTGTACATTCCCTCAAAGCATCTGTTACTGACTGTTATTCAAACACCACTCCATCATTCTAGGTAGCACTGTAGGAGGTCCATGTCAACTTTCTTTTGGGACGTAAATCATGGGCCAGTGGTCTAACCTAAACACAAGACTACCTTGCTCTACTGTCCAAGGGCCACCTTCCCACACAACCTTTTCCCAGGAAGTCCTTCCCTGTCTTCCTCTTTGCAGGGTGTAGCAGCCTGCATGGAACTTGGAGTGAAGAGTACTGGTTGAAGGAGGGAAGAGTTTAGAAGAGGCACCAGGAAATCAGTCTGTATGCACATGGCTAGAATACTAGTTGCAGCATTTTTGTAAATGTTTCTCTTAACAAAGAGTGCAGTTAGTTTTACAAGCATGGAGCCCTTTCATCTTAATACCCAACATGAGGTACATGAAACATGGTGGCAGTAGTCAATCTACCCACAGCAAGGAAGAAAGTGTGACTAAATGGCAAGCAAACCAACACTTTAATAAAAAATAAAAAGAGCAAGCAGGAAGTATAGAGGGATATGTTCCACTAGGAATGCTGGATTTGCAGACCAAAAACTTTGTACAAACATGGAACCAGTGGGGGGAAAAATTGATTCTGAATATGGAAATGGCCATGAGGGATAAAGATAAAAATATGAAGTTAAAGCTTTTATACCAGGGGTTCTCAAACCGGGGGTCAGGACCCCTCAGGGGATTGTGAGGTTATTACGTGGGAAGTCGTGAGCTGTCAGCTTCCACCCCAAGCCCTGCTTTGCCTCCAGCATTTATAATGGCGTTAAATATATAAAAAAGTGTTTTTAATTTATAAGGGGGGGGGTTCACACTCAGTGACTTGCTATGTGAAAGGGGTCCCCAGTACAAAAGTTTGAGAATCACTGTTTTATACTATTTTACTAAGGGGTAAGGATGAGAAGCAAGTGAGACATTGTTCCAAGGAATAATGCCCAATACTTTTATCAGCTGTTCAAGTGTATTTGACGAGTACTGTGACCCCAAACAAAATGAAACTGTAGAGAGATACTGTTTTATTTTACTTGAAACAAAAAGCAGAATAGGGAATAGATACCAACATCACAGAGCTGAGAATTCTGGCAGCCATATATAACTTTGGGGATATTAAAATTCTCTAATTCAGACAGGAGTGTTTGTGGGCCATATGAATCCATTTTATGGGGGAGATTGTTGAGAGAAACAGATCTAATCCTAAGGAAATGCCTCTAAATAGCAAGAACAGCTGAATTGTCTAGGAGAAGATCAAAACAATGCCAGAGACTAGTGCAAAACAAGAGTACAGGCTCAAGCTAAAGGAACACAGGAAGCAGGACAGAGACAGACACGGGCATATATACTGTGGAAAACAACACAAAGGACAGAAAGAAAGAAAAATTCAGCCTATGGGCAACAACATAAGGCTGTGAAAAACGGAACCATTTTATCTCCCAATGTCACTGCTACCCAGAAAGAAAAAGGCAGCAGTACATGCAGTGACTGAGGATTTAACCTCTTCTTCACTGAAAATCTCTATCTGCACTATGATTTTAGCAGATCCAAAAAATCTTAACACATTGAAGAAGGCTGCCAGCCATTCGACTGCCATATTTGCAACTATGCTATTAGATCAATGACCAATTCAATTCCAGCTGGATTGTAGAGCCACCTGCAATGTAATCCCAGTAACTCTGATAAATAGCTCCGTTAGACTGGAGAAAGGTGACCAAGTGCTAGTGATGTACAATGAAACCATTCTGAGGCCAGAGGACACATGCAGGCTGTTGATAAGAAACCCACAAAACAAGAGACATTACTGCTTTGAGTTTATAGCAGTTGACACAGCAGTACCATCCATTGCTAGGCAGCAGGGCAGTGCAAGCCATGGATTTAGTTGTGCAATACGCACCAGAATGTCTCAGCATGAAAGATGAGGCAGAACAGTCACTGTCCAGTATTCTACAAGAATATAAGGGCATTTTCAAGGAGATAGATATCTAGAGGGCAAACTGAAGTTAGAAATAGACCCCTACATGCACCCCATATGCTGCCCAGGAGATGACTGAAATGCAGAGTATTATTAGCCCTGGTGGAACCACTGAAAAAAGAACTGGAAAATCCCACAAACCCCACCTGATTGAACTAACCTCGTTATCTCTAGCCTGATTCTTGCTTGCATATATATACCTGCCTCTGGAAATTTCCACTACATGCATCTGACGAAGTGGGTATTCACCCACGAAAGCTCATGCTCCAATACGTCTGTTAGTCTATAAGGTGCCACAGTACTCTTTGCTGCTTTCACAAAGAAGAGATATCACTACACCTGTTGAAACTAGCAAAGAGTAGATCAGCAGCCTATTGAGGTGAGAAACTTAGGATCTGCACTGATCCAAAGCACTTAAGAAGTCATTGCCCGTTACCAATGACTGATGACATGCTGCCTGATTTATCCAGGGAAAAAGTATTCACTGTTAACGATGTCAAGGATGGGTTCTAGCATATTGTGTTAGATGAGCCATCCAGCCACCTGACTACCTTTGCAACCCTTATTGACATGTTCCACTGGGTACCAATGCATATGGGAATCAGCCTGGCCCTAGAGGTGTTCACTATAAACTGAATCAGGTACTAGAGGAACTCCCAGGCATCAAGACTGTAGATGATGACATTTTTATTGTAGAAGATGGAGAGGTCAGGGAAGAGGCAATCCAGGATTATGATACCAAACTATGACAACTCCTCAGCAAGTGCTGGGAGTGGAATATTAGGCTGAATAAAGAAAAGTTGAAGCTGAGGAGAGCTGCTGACTTCTGAAGGACTCTGGCTGGATCAGGCTGGATCCTGAGAAACTGAGAGCCATTAGAGAAATCCTCAGACCACTAGAATGTGAAGGGAATCACGTGATTTAAAGATATTGCCAACTATCTTTCCAGATTCTGCACACTATTGGAAGTCTGTTATGGTTCTGTCAGTTACCTAACAGGAGACTGTTAACAGATGATAATGCAGTCTGGTCAGAGACCCAAGAACACACATTTGAAAGAGTAAAAAAAAAAAAAAAAATCATAAGCAAGGTACCAGTCCTAAAGTACTACAATCCTGCAAAGCAGCTAGAGATACAGTGTGATGCCTCAGAAGGAAGCCTGTGAGTAGCAGGACCAAGCAGTATTCCCAGCAGATCTAAAAGCTTATATCCTGAGATGGATAAATGCTTCATACTTGTGCATATAGGCATGCTTGAGATGAGCCAGAAAGTCTACCTACTGGCCAGTGAGGAAGCACGTCCTTAGCTTCAAAGACATCCCAGTTGAAATCCCGGATGAGTCCCCATTTATAACACCGACAGACCCCAGTCGTTGGCGGGCGGGATCGAACCTGGGGCTTAAACCATGAGCATGTATCTTCTCCTCGATACCCACAAAGCAGTAATGCAGAGCTCGCCATGTCAGCCAAGAGACAGATAAAGACAAAGACAAAATAGACTGGAAGGAATTTTCTACCTGCAATATTGGACCATTGCAGTACACCCTCCCAGAACCTAGATAGTAGCCCAGTATAGAGACTGGTGGGTCAGAGAACCAAGATTCTGCTTCCCATGAGGGCTAGTCTACTGAAGCCCAACAAAGGAACAATGGACAGAGTGCAGAAGCAGCTGAGAGAACACAAACCTAAGCAGGCAGCTCACTACAACAAAGGAACCTTAAGACTAGAGGCCACTACTCCCAAGAGAACAGGGCTGGGTCCAACCATCAAATAGACACAAAAAGCAATGGCAAAAGGCAACAGTCCAGGTTGCAGTGGGACACAGGTTTATGAGGTAGCTACAGGCTCAGGACAGCGGGGGAAGATGAAACTGAAGAATTGTGGAGTAGTGACAGACAGCATACATGGATAGAGAGGGCCAAGGCCAGGACTTAGAATGACCCTCAGCCATCAGCTGGCCTGACATTAAAGGTATATGAGCAATACAGAGGACTAACAGGATGTTATCCAACAGGGTGGAAGCAAATCCCCCACCAAAAATGATAACATAACCATGGAGTGGAAAGCCGATTCAAAGACCAGCACACTTGAAGGACTATGAGGCCAACAGGCCACAATGGGCTGCTGATAAAGGCCATATCCACAGGATTATTTCACTAGGAGGGTGGTGATGCACTGGAATGGGTTACCTAGGGAGGTGGTGGTGGAATCTCCATCCTTAGAGGTTTTTAAGGCTCAGCTTGACAAAGCCCTGGCTGGGATAATCTAGTTGGGGTTGGTCCTGCTTTGAGCAGCGGATTGGACTAGATGACCTCCTGAGATCTCTTCCAACCCTAATCTTCTATGATTCTATGATGGGCTATGCACTTGCAACCTCCACCTAACCTCCACCCCCCATCAACAAATGCCTGCATAAAAGACATAATAGTGATTAACAATTGTTAAAAGGAAAGATATACCAACCTGCGTGGAGCTTGGAAGAAGGAGCACAGGTTGCAGAAGGAAGGAGTTTGGAGGAAGCACCAGGAAGTCAGTCTGAGACTGCACATGGTTTGAATGCTATCTCTGTGAATACCTCTTACTCAAGAGCCCAATTATTTTTACACAGTCAGAATCTTTTCATGTTGTTACCCAGGTCATGAAATATGAAACAAAGGAATTCACTGCTGATCAGTCAGGAACCTCCTCAGCAAGCTCTCCACCAGCTTCTTCTTGGCAGAGAACTACCACCAGTCCTTCCTCAGTTACCAGAGAGCCTCCCAGTAGACTGCTTCTCCTTAGGGTGACCAGATGTCTCAATTTTATAGGGACAGTCTCGATTGTTGGGTCTTTTTCTTATATAGGCTCCTATTACCCACCACCCCCATCCCGATTTTTCATATTTGTTGTCTGGTCATTCTACTTCTCCTGCCAGCTCCCACTCTTACCAAGCATCAGGGCCTATCTTTTATCCTACTCCCTCCTTCCCAGGAGGCCTAGCTGTAGCCTATTGTCACCTCATCTGGGAGGAAAACCAAGCATAGGTGGGGTTGGGCCTGAACTTCTCAATAAGGCTCAAGTCACTCCATTAAAACTCCTTTCCTGAAGACTGCTCTTGGGGAGAGAATTGGAGATTGTGTAAGGAAGAGAGCAAGGTCTGAGGTGGGCAAAAGCAGGTGCACAAGGCAATGTATGAGCAAATCCTAAAAGCTTGAATCCAACCCCACATATTTGGGATCTAAGTTAGATCCAAAACCTAGAGGATGCATCTGAATCTAGAGATCTGGATCAAATTTGGGGTGTTCAGATTTTAAATGTAGATCCTTTTCCTAGTGCTGATAGCAATAGCCTTTACAACACTGGACCAAAATCTATTCTCAGAATTGGACCTCAGTGATCATACATAGGTAGGAGACAGTTTAGTTCATGGTCTACTAGTTCAAAGCTGAAAATGTGCCCCTGTCAACAGACACTGATGACAGGGTTTTCAGTAGAAGAAAAGTCAATGGACCTTTGCTGTTGTTATTTATAATTTAAGTGGTTTTCTGATTGTCTCTCAGACAACTTTAAAAATGGTGTTTGTAATTCTCTCTTATCTCACTCTTCCCCTAGATCTGTATAATTTAGGGTCTAAAGGACTAGATTCCCGCCATTATTCATTCAAATTCTTTTAACATCTTCCCAGTCCAGCACAATGGTTAATGTTTTTCAGGCAACCACTGAAAAGTTTCTACAGAGAATTAGATACTATATTATTCACCTAACATAGTTTATTTACTTGAATGGAGACAGATGCCTATAATGCCTTCATGTTGACCCTGGCCAAATTGAGAACATTTTTCTTTGTGGCAACTTACAACTGATGAAAATTTCAAAGGCATTTTATGGCTTGATCAAAAACCCACTGAAGTCAACAGGAAGACAATCAATGACATCCGTGTGCTCTGGATCAGGCCTATGTACAACACGACAAATGTATTATACAGAAATAAGAACACTGGGTATATTTTATATTAATTTTTTTAAAAATTTGCTTAAAAGGATTGTCTATTCTTCCCTCTATTTCAACCGGTAATTTATTTAATCTTGAGTCTTGTAATAGTAAACAGTTGTAATCTTTTGGAACATTTCCCTAGATTAACTGAACTCTTCTGGATTTTTAACAGCATGGGAACTCTCAGTTATCGAATAAAAGCAACAAGATACAAAGTAGATAAATGCTACAGGGCTAGCAAAAGCACAATAACGTGGACTGAAATAAGATTTTAATAAGCATGGGTGAAATGTAATGTAGCTTCTGGGCAGGAGGTTTTATTCTTACCCTGTTAATCAGAAATCCTGAAACCAAGAGAAGCAATAGTATTCCTTTAAAGTCCATTACCCAAAGTTTGAAATGGAATTTGTTGCGTTTATTGCAATTGTAAATATACAGGGCCTGATTCTCTACTGCCCTGCATCCTGTGCAATCTTTTCCAGTGTATAAAATACTAACAAATCAGAATGACAGAGTTTTACATGCACTTTGCACAGCTGGAAATAATTACATAAAGTGCCAGAAGAATTAAACCTCTTTTCTTTCTTTCTCATTTCTTTCTCATTTCTTAAACCTCTTTTCTTTCTCCTACTTTATCTCCCACTCATTATTTTAGTGTTGATGATTATTGCAGCATGGACAGTATTATCTACCACACAGCTTGAGCTTGTAAGCTGCTAAGCACCATTAATTCCCACTGCCCTTGATTGGACTGAGGGCACCAGCCTTTCAAGCAAGTTTTTTCTTCCTTCCTCTCTCTGGAATCTTGTTCTACTTTTTCCCACAACCAAAAGCAATAGCATAGGTGCACTTGCATTTCTGTGAGAGACCATGGACATTTACACAATGGAAGTAGTGTTCAGGATGGTGGAGCCAGCAACCAACCTATTTACATCTATTTGTAGAGCATCTGGTGCTTTCAGACAATAGAGCTATCTTTATTATCTAGTTACTTATGCCTGTTACATATATACTATTGCACAAGTTTCACCTGTTCACACCCAAAATCCTAACTTTTGTAGTCTCAGAGTAAATCTTTTATAATACAGAATGAGTAGAATCCACCAGTGAATCTTGGCACGTCATCCAGAAATGGAGGAGAGCTTAAATATATATTTGTTTCACTCCAAATCTTCTTCCTTGTAATTTATCTCAACATTATTAATGGGGAGAGGTAAAAGCAAAGAAAAAAGGGACATTACCATGGAGAGAGGGGGAAAATCACCTTTCATACAGTGAAAGATGAAGGCTACATTAGTGAGCAGGATCCTGAGATTTAATGGGAAGTAATGGCTTTTGAATAAAAACGTTAAAAGTAAGACTCCTCTAGGACAGGCCGTAGTGAGGGGAGAGCTCATTGGTCTTGCCTGGTGAACAGGAAGAGCAGGACACCTGCTACGAAAAGATAAAATGAAAAGAAAACACATTCTCCTTCCCATTCCTATACAAAGCGTGGGAAAATAAGATACAAATATTGGAAAGTGCAGTACAGGCCGATACAGATTTAACATATAATCTTTTGGTTTTCTGCTTGGATGATACTATTAAAGGCCTTCATAATCAACATATTTCACTTTTGCTGAGGAAAAAGAGGGAGCCTGAACACATCAGCAGTTTCTTAAACTGCAACTGGCAAACAAATTAATGATTCATTAACTAGGTGGTTCTGACATTTTCTAGGGGCTCTTTCTAAAGTTTGCCACCTTCTGCTTAGGAAAGCAGGACTGCAGTAGTGCTCATGATGAGAGTCTCTGTTTTGCATTTTTTAACAGGATCAGATGTAGTTTGTTTATATCCCAAAGTTCTGGTATTATATTGGACATAACCTGCAGCAACACAGCAGGTGACAAGCTTTGCACATCTTAATCCCACTTCATGCTCTTTGCTAATCTCTGGCTGGAGACTCTGAACTGTCAGATTTATCTGCTGAGATTTCCAGTGGCCCAGAGCAACTGTAAAACTTCATTTCAAACTCTTTTTACCTATTGCTGCAGATTAGTTGCTGTTCTTTTTTTTTTTTTAATATGTAAAATCTGCAATCACTTCTTTGTAACCAGGCTTCTTTTCCCATAGCACTTCCAGCCAACAAGGGCACTGTCTGAAAACTAATAGGCTAAATAATAACCAAAGTGGCTGCAGCTTTCAGTTTATCATATGAATAGAAGCAGCACTGGTCACAGTAGGCGGAGCCTCAAAAAGGGAGACAATGAGAATATCAATTCACACACTGCATTGTGTTAGTGTGCTACATGCCATGCAGAAACAGAATGTGAATAATTATATCTGCCTTGGCCAAAACAAAAGCTAGCAGGTAATGATGAGGATTACGCAAAGGTTACCAGCCATGGCTGCAGGGGAAATGTAGAGGGGATACATAAACATCCATGTTTGTAAGGAAATGTTCTTTCAGAGAGGCATAGATTTTAAAGCAGAAGGGCCTTTTATGATCATTTCTTCTGTGGTAGGCCATGTTTAGACATAGATGTAGCGGTTACATATAACTGCACAACCTAACCCCAACATACACCATCATCTTCAGAGGAGAACACTCCTATGGCTACATGAATAAAACTCCTTAGCACTTATAACATGCTTTGCATCTTCAGTGTGTTTTCAGAATATCAACAAAGGGTCAGATTATGGCCTCTCCTGTGCACCCACACAGGAGTGTAAGGTGCTAAGTGAGCCAGTGAGGGGAACATTCTGCCCAGAGCTGCCCCATCCTGCGTAGGTGGGTTGGGTTGGGAAATGGTAAGAACCATAGCTCCGCCCCCAATGTGATGGACAGCACAGCTTCACCGGTGTGCTGAAGGACATGTTGCACCGGTTCCAGGGCTGACAAAGCATATGTTCCCCTATAGCAGGGAGACTCAAGGAGATAGATTGTGACTCCTTGGTCAGAGTCTGCTTTCTGGCCTGGTCCTGGAGCACTGCAACAATGTGCTGCTCTATGCATAGCGCTTGTGGCAATTAAGAAAACATGCAAATAACCTGGAGGCCACTACAAACTCCATACATACTCAGGAAAGAAGCACAATTTAATTTATAATGCAAAAAGGTTTGCAGGCTGGGGAGCTGTTTTGATTTTAAACTGTGTCTTTCAATACTGTGTTTTGTCACCCATTGCCCCCAGATAAACTGCAACAACAATATTAATGTTTAGACTTATAGACTTTACGGCCAGAAGGCACCATCATGATCATCTAGTTTGACCTCTTCCATATCACAGGCCACAGAAGCTCAGCTACTCCTCCTGTAACAGGCCCACAAACTCGGAGTTACTCAAGTCCTCAAATCTTTATTTAAAACTACAAGTTACAGAGAATCTGTCATTTACTCTAGTTCAAACCAGCAAGTAAGCCATGCACCATGCTGCAGAGAAAGGTGAAAACCCCCTAGGATCTCTGCCAAACTGACTGGGGGGAAATTCCTTCTCTATCCCAAATATGGCAATCAATTAGACCCTGAGCTATGGCATGTTTAGAGTCTGTTGTCTTCATACACATTTTTATTTGAATTAAACACAACTAATAACATAAAGACATTTTGCATTTACTGAATATAAAATCATGTTAGTTTATTAAAATATTTTAAACATTTTTTTAAAAATTAACTAAAATAACTAAACTAAGTGAAATCATAAGAGAAAAAATAAGGAGAGAAAAAGGTCCCAGGAAGGAAATGAAAATGGATTGCCTAATATGAGTAACCTGGATTTCTTTACATGAGATGAGAGGTAGACATGTGCAGAAGTAATAGGAAGGGTCTTGTTATTTTGAATCAGGTCTTAAGTAGCCCTCCCTTTTGCAATGAAAATTTTGTGGCCACAAATAAATACAGCCCCAGTTTTGCACCTTGTGTTATGGTTATATCCAGATGCCTGATGTACAGACACAATTTAATACTTAGGCAATCCACATGGCCGTACCATTCCTACAAATAATTAAGGGGACAAAATTGCACTTGCAAATTGTGGGGTTCACCCCACATTGGCAAGGAAGGGGTTAAAAGCATCCTGGGCAGGCTGTGCAGGGGGGCAGCTAATTGGAGAGAGGCTGCACAGAACAACCAATCAGAGCCCAGTGGAATCTCTTAAAAGGGAGTTGCAGGGCTGAACAGGGTCAGTTATTGCAGGAAGCCCAAGGAGAGAAGACTGTGTTCCTAATGGGCTGCAGGGAGGTAGCACTTTGGACAGAGAAGTTGCTGACTGGGAGTGAAAGAGGGACAGGGGTGGCTCTATGTATTTTGCTGCCCAAGCACGGCGGGCAGGCTGCCTTCGGCAGCTTGCCTGCGGGAGGTCCCCGGTCCTGCAAATTCGGCGGAAGCCTGCAGGAGGTCCACCGAAGCCGCGGGACCAGTGGACCCTCCGCAGGCATGCCGCCAAAGGCAGCCTGTCTGCCGCCCTTGCAGCGAGCAGCAGAGCACCCCCTGCAGCTTGCTGCCCCAAGCATGCGCTTGGCGTGCTGGTGCCTGGAGCCGCCCCTGAAGAGGGAGTTCATGGCTGGCTGCTGGGACTTGCTGGCTGGAGGCCCTAAGAGGAGGGCGACGAAGGTGCTGGGGATGTGAGGAAGTGACCCAGGCAACTTAAATAGCACTGGTGGAGAAGTTAAGGAGAGGCAGCAAGAGGCTGCTATCTACAGGGTCCCTGGACTGGGACCCAGATAGTGGGTGGGCCCATGTTCCCCCCCTCCCCAGGAAGTGGCTGTACTGTAGAATGGGGAGATTGTTCCCCTGGAAAGGGGGAAAACACAGATGGTGGCACAGCCAAAGGGCTGAGTCATAAAGAGGATGCTGCTGGACTCAGGCTGATGTGGGTCTGCAGGTAGAGATGCCAATGGGAGAGGCACCACCAGGAGAGGGTGGACTGGCTGAGAGAGCTAATGCTTGAGATGGCCAGCAGGAGGTGCTGCTCTGATGAGTGAACCCTATCACAGTACAAAAAGGCACATCATATTTTAAAAGTTTGGCTCTATATTTCTTGAATGGCACAAGTTTTGGCCCATTTTGTGGATCTGAACACTAATCAGAAAAATGAGCTGAGAGTATTTTGGTTGCACATCCCTGACACCTTCTCCTTTGACTTTGGAACACCCCTGTATATTTCACATCTCCTGGGAATAGGGTTCTTAAACCTTCACTCCCTTCCCATGCAATCTATTCTGCTAGGTGGCCTCCTCCTGGACCTTTAAGGGGTTTTGTTACTTTCTTCAGCAAGCAGCTTGTCAAGGCCATGCGTACTCCTTAAATCTTAAGGAAAGTCTTCAGGGACATGGGGAATTCATCCACACCGCCATTCTGCAGCATCTGAGGCAGGAAATAGTATAGCTTCTGGAATAACCTCACTGGTTCTTGGACTGAGAGATAACTTATGATCCATCACTAGGGCTACATATCACAGTGATGATGTAGCTAGGAAAATACTGGCCTTTGTTGGGATGATAAAAGGATTCATGAGGTATGTCTTATCGCCAGAGCCAGTGAGGCATTATTAGCAACATAAGCGAGACTCTTATTTGCTCTCCCTGCTGCAGGCTATTGGGCAATTCCCCAGAAAGTTATCAAATGGACAATGGAGGGAGTCCCAGGGCTTATGGGAGAGGAAGCTGCTGTGGTCCAGAGAGGCAGTTCCTCAGAGGACCTGGGTATAGACAAAATAATATTTCACTTGTATTTGGATATTGAACAGACAAGCCCTTAAGAATAAAGCGTCTTCTGGAGGCAAATATAACTTTGTATGAAGTAAGAGTTTAGTCAGCTGAAACATGCCTATGTATTTCACCTAAAACTATAACCTGTGCAAGCCATCATAAACCATATAAAGCCATTACAACGATATGTTTGTCCACAGTTTGTCTAGTATGAAAAACTCAAGCACCTGTTTTCCAGACTCCTTTTCAGCTACCTATGTTCTTTGGGGAGTTCTCTCGTCCAATATTAGGCCTCATTTGTCTGCAGGAATCACCAAAGCAGAACTTTAGGATACCCCCTCTTTCCAACAGAATGCTTCAGTATAACAGCAGAAAAGTTTTCTACCCTCCTGATAAATTTAGGGCCAAATCCTTAGCTGGTGAAAGACAGTGTAGCTCCATAGAAGTCACGCGAGAAGAGGATGTGACCCAAGAGTTTGAAAAGAAATAATGAAGTTCTCCAACATTTCAGTAAAATACAATACACAGAGTAATCAATAAGTATATAAAAGCTGAGTCTTTCCCTATAGTGTAAGAATACAGCTATCCTACTCTATGTTGAAAATTATTATGATAACCATTCCTGCAGTCCCTAATCTGGCAACTCACCACATGACTTCAATGAGCATTTTTGACTCACTAAGGATTGAGTAAGGACTTAGGGACTTGTCCCTGGAAAACTAGTGATAGGAATTATTTTCAAAACATGAAAGATATGCTTCACTTCTAGTAAAGAAAGGAACTGACACCGATTATAATAAGCAAGAGGTCAGCACTTTCAAAGTTGCAAGAATGGGAAAGACTGAGATGGCTGGAGTGGCTACTGCTCTGTACATAAAGCTGTGCTCCCCTTAAACCTTAATTCAGAAATAAAAAGAGTAGAAGAGGAGGTGGAGAGATAGATTAAGAGAACATCAGTGTGGCCAAATAGTTTGATTTACTCAGACATCTCAGAATCTTTCATTAAGATTTACATTGTGATATTGATCCCAAAGCAATTTTTTCATAGCAGAAGAAAGAAGCTAATTCTCTCCAGTTGGATCAGGTAACCCTTCTCTTGCTCACAGCAAGTAATGGAGTCCTGCTCATGTGAATAAGACTGACCAGCTGACATGTATTCTTGTGTTGCTCTGGAGTGTTTTTCCATGTAATAAATGTGTCTGCTTATTAAGGTAAATAAACATTTTCTCAATGCTCCTTAAGAGCAAAACAAGAACTAAAACACTAATAACAACAAAGTTTAAAAGCTGAGTTCATGATGAAATTAATACTTTCAGTGTGAACTTCAAAGACCCCTGGAAAAATGATGGCACAATGCCTCAGTAGCTGAGCTCCTACTTAAAATAAAATATTTATTTTAAAATGATAAATATTCATCAGTGGCTGATCCATGGCATCAAACTATGGTTTCTAATTACTGGCCTGAGAGAACTGGCCCATACTCATATATAGTTTGATTCTAAAGCTGTGAATGGACATATGTGTGCATGTATTATAATGTGATCAGCATCAGTACTGTTGAAACTGGAATTTTTTAATGAACATTGGCTGTAGCAATGACCCATATTAACTAGAGATTGGACTGAAGCAAAACCTGGATCTGAAGAACTCTAAACTTTGGGCACAGGTGTGGGTTTACAAATTTTAACCTGAATCAAAATTTGAATTATCTCATCCATCTATCTAAATTAGGGTTTTATACTGTTATCTATCACCATAGTATCTTAGTGCCTTCCATGTAAAACTGATAGCAATAGCAAAGTCCCTAGCTGACTTGCTAGAGTCTCTGGCACTTCTCTCTCTTCCAGGTAAAAACTCTATTGGGGGTAGGGTTTTTGGTTTTAACCTTTTTGGATTCTGTTACCTTCCTTTTTTGTTGTTGTTGTTGGTAGGGGCTTATTGGGTAGGAGGGGGTGACAGTTTAATGGTGGAAAGGCTTTTTCAAAGAGGAAGGTTTTGCAGCATTTCCTAAAGATATTCAGACTCTGTATTTGCTTGATCCTTTGTCCCCAGCTCTAATACACTTCATCCACACCCCTGACTCCAAATACTGTGGAAATTGGAGATGCTCAAAATTCAGATCTGATCCAGATCCAAGTTTTGTGACCCCGGCTCATCTTTAAAGCGAATGATGCCACAACTCCTTTGACATCAGAGCAATACAGCATCAATGGAAATAATTGCACAGCTGCTAAACATCTGAAGGGAAATTGGCCTCAGGATAAAGTATTTTTTATTATTACAAAAAAGTGTATTTTAGGTATTAAACATCAAAATGAAATATATTCTGTTTGCATTGAGTAATTGATTTAATCCTGAATGGATGAAACACAGACATAACAGATCAGTATCATACATAGTGTAACTGAATGTGATTGTGATGTAGTTAAGACCTGATTGTAAGAAAAGCTGTTCCTTGTTTCCAAGGTGCTGAGCACCATATAAATCAATGGGAATTGAAAGCAGTCAGCGCTTATTGATGCTTTGGACCTCCCAAGATTGGGCTCTTCACAAGAAAATCTGCCTAACTAGGTTGTTTGCAGATACTATAGTGATTGGTACATTAAAAATACCTAGACAGATTAGATAGATAAGGTAGGGAATCAATTTAAATTCAGTACTTACTATCAATGATCACTTCTCAGTAGTGACACTTCTTCTTATTGGGAACACCTTCTTTGGCATGTAGGACCTTTCTGTGTTTCAATGCCATGATGGCTGTCTCTCTTTGCTTTCATTCCTTCCCTGGTTTTGATACTTGCAGAAAAAGTATGAAGTTCACTCCTGGATTTTAGTTGTTCCTTTCATGCCAGTTCACACCACAGAGAAATAAGGCAGGTAAGGTAATATCTTTTATTGGACCAATTTCTGTTGGTGAGAGAGAAGATTTTGAGCCACACTGAGCACCCATATTTTTCCTCTAATATCCTGGGACTGCTACAACCACACTACATACAGCTCAAACCAAAGTCTATTATGAGGGGTGTTTCACAACTACCCTTGCTGCATTTGGTAAGTAGCAAATTCAGTCAGTATCCCAGTGCAGATAATCCCTCTCCCCAAATTCATGGCTTAGCTACTCCTCTGGTGTAAATCTGTGCAACTCTACTGGCTTCAGTGCAGCTATTCCAATTTACACCAGCTGAGGAATTAGTACCATGATTCTGTCCAGTAGCACGATGCCCACCATATCTTCCTGAAGAACAACATTATTAGTATTATTCAAGCAGTGTTTTAGTTGATCAAATATTCCTCTTAATGGGGATAAAAGGCCATCTGCCATGGCATCCTGATTAGGAGGTTCCACTTTATTACATTTATACTAGTTGTGTTAAGATTAAAGCTGAGCAAAATGCTGCACATGCATTCCCACCCATAACTGAAAGCTAGTAAAATTCAACCAAACTTTCCACATTTCACCTAGTTTAATGGCAAAACCATACAAAAAGGCAAAGTCATCAGTTTCTCAGGAAAACTATATTTTGTTCCAGGTTCACTAGGAAGTGGGCCCATGTTTGTGAATCTTAGAGAATATAGTCTGAATTTTGAGTTTATAATGAACCATGCAACCTGGCATCTTCCACAGCATTTAGGGTTTCATTCCAGGCATTTGCACTGCTCTGTCAAAATGCTTCTTTTTATGATGATTTGCAATCTGAAAAGTATTTGTATTTTGGTGCCCAGGCAAATCATATTAAACCAATCATCATGAACAGTGGTGCTTGTTTGTGAAAGAACTGTTGCTTATTTTGGATAATTTGGACATAATGTGAGGAGGGTTCGATTTTATTATGTGGAATTCAAGTGAATGCCTCAAGGGATGAATGGCAACCTATATGAAATACTGAGGAGCTGAAAAAGAAATGGAAAAGAAGAATGTAATTAAAGGATACAGTAAATATAAAGACTAAAGTTCAAATATTGTAACCAAATACATTTTTGAACTTTAAAATAATATATTTTAAATAGGGCTGTCAAGCAACTAAAAAAATTAATTGTGATTAATTGCATGATTAATCATACCATTAAACAATAATAGAATACCATTTATTTAAATATTTTTGGATGTTTTCTACCTTTATTTTTATTACAAATATTTGCACTATAAAAAAAAATAAAAGAAATAGTATTTTTCAGTTCCCCTATTGCAAGTACCATAGTGCAATCTCTTTATCATGAAAGTTGAATTTACAAATGTAGAATTATGTAAAAAAATCTACACTCAAAAAACAAAACGATGTAAAACTTTAGAGCCTACAAGTCCACTCAGTCCTACTTCTTTTTCAGCCAATCACTCAAATAAGTTTGTTTACATTTGCAGGAGATAATGCTGCCTGCTTCTTGTTCACAATATCACCTGAAAGTGAAACCAGAGGTTCACCTGGCACTGTTGTAGCCGGCATCACAAGATATTTACATGCCAAATGCCATAAAGATTCATATGTCACTTCATACTTCAACCACCATTCCAGGGATCATGTGTCCGTGCTGATGATGGGTTCTGCTTGATAACAATCAAGACCGGTGTGGACTGACCCATGTTCATTTTCATCATCTCAGTCAGAGGTTGATTTTCTTTTTTGTTGATTTGGGTTTTGTTGTTGGCAGAGGCTTATTGGGTAGAAGGGGGTGACAGTCTAATGGTGGAAAGGCCTTTTCAAAGAGGAAGTTTTGCAGCATTTCCTAAAGATGATCAGACACTGTCTATATTCAGAAGAAAGGCCATCTTCTGCAAAGACATCAACCAAAACTTGCTAGATTAAGTTTTAGACTCTTAGATGTGTTTTTCCCTTTTATTTGTTTGTAACCATTTCCAACTTATCTCCTATACTTTAATTCACTTAAAATCCAGCCTTCTTTTGTTTTGTTTTATTTTTAGTCTAAACCAATCCTGTGCTGTGTTTAAACTGAATGTTTTGGCAACTCCAGTTAAATTATCAAACTGTTGAACAGTGACTCTTTACAGAGGCATCAAACCTTAATATCTGAATTGTCCAAGAGAGGGCTGAACAGTCCAGAACACATTTTTGGGAAAATCCAGGACTGGGAGTGTGTTAGGGTCACCAAGGCTGATGGAAGCCAGAGCATCACTAGTGTGTTACTGGCAAGCTGCTGGGGTCAGAACTGCTTGACCAGAGCTGCAGCTGTTCACAGATGGTCAGGGAGTGACTTGCATGCTAGTAGGCTGGTTGTGAGCAGCCCAGGTGAGGAGCTATGGCACAGTGAGGCCCCTAGGGTTACAGGGCAGGTGGTGACACAACCCCGACTAGTCTGTGTTGCACACTAGAATGTGATGCATACCCCAATGGAATGTTTCCAGGTTAAATGTCAAACATCCACCTGTGTACAGAAGTATCTGACTTGCTTGTGCAGTAACGGCATCCTCAAATTATTCACTCAATTTCTGTCAGAGGACCTGTGTGACATTCCCCAGGGTACAATCTGGACTGTTGGACCACTGTGTCCCCTCAGTTCTCCAGCCTAGGGTGCATTTTAGACTCTTCATTGTGAGAACAACCACTCCTGGCCTGCTCACACACAGCCTCCAACATGTAAATTACCCCCAGCTATGCTGCAGGAGTGCTTCAGCCAGCCAGCCTGCAGAGCAACACCAGCAAATTCCCAGTCTCAGACTTTCTCCCAGAATATGCGTCTTTTATTGCGCAGTACCTTCCTGCACAACACAAGCTGATATAAAGTCAGTAAGTTCATTAACAGAAAATGCTGTGTACAAACCTTATTATCTCAAATGGAGTTCTGCAAACACTTCAATCCAAACACACATGGGTTTAGATGAAACAATAAAACAAGTTTATTAACTACAGAAAGCTAGATTTTAAATGATTACAAGTAATGAGGTATAAAGGTCAGAATTGGTTACCAAGAAATGAAAGGTAAAACTCAAACTAATACCTAACTTAACAAGCTAAGGGAATTCAAAGCAAAATGTCTCACACCCCACATGATTTTGGAGTCTTATTGGCTGGATACATTTCAGTCAGAACCCCGCCCCTCGACACCAATGCTCCTTTCCTTGTCCTTCAGACATTGTGGATGTCATGGATAGAGAGAAAGGGAGGAGAGATGATTGTGTCCTCTGTTCTCACTTCTTATAGTCCTCTTTAAAAAATCATCTCCAGCTGAGGTTCAGGAGACAGAGTCTGTTTGCATGGGAATTGCCAGTTGTTTCATTGCCAAGATGTAAATTTCTCACTCGTACTATTCTTCCCGCCAAAGAATGGCCTCTTAATCAGGTGATAGTCCATTTGATTTTGTTGACACTGGTCTGAGGCATCAGTTTACCTTTTGTCTTTGAGGAATGGATTTATGCCTGCTCTTCTAAACTTGGAGCATGTCTCAGTAAAGTCACACAGTAGAATCTTACATCTTTACACACAATATTGCCACAACTATTTTATCAGAATAATAATGACCAGCACAGTATGAGTTTTCAAATGATACCTCACAAGGCATACTTTCTACAAAATTTATCATAGTTTTGTAAAAAGGATGAACATAAGAATACAGACAGACACAACCTGGCTCTCAGAAACTGCTACCTCACCTTTTAAGTACAGCTTGACAGAGATAGCAAATATGTAGGTGGGAAACAGCAATGGTCTCACCTCCTTCCCACTTTTCTCTATCCACTTTAGGCTGCCTTATGCCCCTAGAGGAAAATAGGAAAAGTAACTCCTGTGCTCCATAGAGAACTGGGCCTGAATTCTGCCTAGCTCTAATGTGGGCTGTGTAAGGTGGGGGAGGATCCCTTCTAGTCCACACTTACATAAAGCTCTCTCTCTCACTTCAAAACCAGGTCTTAGTTTTTGGGGGTTGTGTGTGTGTGTGTTTTCCTGAGCTTGAGCTTTCTGATTATATTAACCAATCAGATATATGAACAATACCACATGACTCTAACCATATGACTTGTTCAAGTGACCTGTCCCAACTAATCAGGCTTTTCTTGAAATACACAAAAACTAACAGCCTGATTAAGTTGCATATATCCAACTTAAAAAAAACCATGCCATGTTTTAGTTATGTGTAATGTTTTTGTGTACTTAGACATCTGGAAGGCAGCAGCTGCAGCTCAGATGTAATTCAGCCAGAGAAAGATTAAGACAAGAAGCAGATTTTTCCTGGTGATATACTCAGCTTCTAAAAAGAATTTTACCTCAGCTAACAATAAATATTTCTACATAATCTATTTACCTATACAGTCAGTTAAATATAACTTGTTCAAGTGACCTTTCCCAACTAACCAGGCTATTAGAACTATTTGCAATAATGACCTGTACTAACTTCCAATACTATTGCATATTGAAAAGCAGTTCACAAAAAGTTTTGTCAGATTATTCACAGGCACAAATGTTCTAACAAGTCTTTGCTTGTTTGTGAGTATGAATCAAACTTAAGCCAAGTTTGCTCTGAAGTAATATTATAAAATGAGATCAGGGTTAGGCCAAAAAAAGACTTTAAAGAGCAACTAGCAAAAGACTCTAACAGCAATATTTTAAAGTACATCAGAAGAAGGAATCCTGACAAACAATCAATGGGGCCACCGAATGATCAAGGTTGTAAAGGAACACTCAAGGAAGTTATTATAAGTTTACACTTGACTTACTAGAGTTTTTGCTTCTTTCTATTTTCATTACTAGGATTTGACTTCCAATTTTTAAAGTCCACACTAAGACGAACAAGTTTGTTTACATCTACTGGAGATAATGTTGCCTGGTTCTTATTTACAGTGTCACCTGAAAGTGAGAACTGGCGTTCACATGGCACTTTTGTAACTGGCATTGCAAGGTATTTACGTGCCAGATATGATAAACATTTGTATGCCCCTTCATACTTCAGCCACCATTCCTGAGGACATGCTTCCATGCTGATGATGTTCATTAAAAAATAATGTGTTAATTAAATTTGTGACCAAACTCCTGGGGGGAGAATTGTATTTCTCCTGTTCTGTTTTACCCACATTCTGCCATCTATTTCATGTTGTAGCAGTCTCGGATGATCACCCAGCACATGTTCATTTTAAGAACACTTTCACTGCAGATTTGACAAAACGCAAAGAAGGTACCAATGTGAGATTTTTCAGATAGCTACAGCACTCAACCTAAGGTTTAAGAATCTGAAATGCCTTCCAAAATTTGAGATGGACGAAGTGTGGAGCATGCTTTCAGAAATCTTAAAAGAGCAACACTCTGATGTGGAAACTACAGAAACCCAACCACCAAAAAAGAAAATCAGTCTTCTCCTGGTGGCATCTAACTGAGATGATGAAAGTAAACATGCATCAGTCCGCTTTGCTTTGGATCATTATTGAGCAGAACTTGTCATGAGCATGAACACAAGTCCTCTGGAATGGTGGTTGAAGCATGAAGGGACATATAAATCTTTAGCAGATCTAGCACGTAAATACCTTGCGATGACAACTACAACGGTGCTATGCAAACATCTGTTCTCACTTTCAGGTGACATTGTAAAGAGGAAGCGGGCAGCATTATCTCCTGCAAACTGTAAGCAAACTTGTTTGTCTGAGCAATTGGCTGAAGTAGGACTGAGTGGACTTGTAGGTTTTATTTTTGACTGTAGTTATTTTTTTGTACATAATTCTATATTTGTAAATTCAACTTTCATGATAAGGGGATTGCACTATAGTACTTGTATTAGATGAATTGAAAAATACTATTTCTTTTGTTTTTTAAAGTGAGCACTATACACTTTATATTTTGTGTTGTAATTGAAATCAATACATATGAAAATGTAGAAAACATCCAAAAATATTTTTAAAAATGGTATACTATTATTGTTTAACAGTACAATTAATTTTTTTAATCACACAATTAACCATGATTAATTTTTTAATTGCTTGACAGCCCTAATTAGAAATAGAAAAGGTACAGAAATGGTAACAAAAATTAATTAGGGTGTGGAACAGCTTCTGTATGAGGAGAGATTAAAAGACTGGAACTGTTCAGCTTGGAGAAGAGATGACTAAGGGAGGATATAATAGAAGTCTATAAAATCATGAATGTCTTGGAGAAAGTGAATAAGGAAGTGTTATTTACTCCTTCACATAACAAAAGAACTCAGGGTCACCCAATGAAAGTAATAGGCACCAGGTTTAAAACAAACAAAAAAAGTACTTCTTCATAGATCGCACAGCCACCCTGTGGAACTCATTGCCAGAAGATGCTGTGAAGGTCAAAATTATAACTAGAGGAGGTTTTAGAATTGACTGATAAACTTAACAGTAACATGTCACCGGAACCAGATGGCATTCACCCAAGAGTTCTGAAATTGCGGAAATCAGCTTCTGTACCTAATGACTGGAAGATAGCTAATGTAACGCCAATATTTAAAAAGGGCTCTAGAGGTGATCCCGGCAATTACAGACCAGTAAGTCTAACGTCAGTACCAGGCAAATTAGTTGAAACAATAGTAAAGAATAACATTGTCAGACACACATAGAAGAACATAAATTGTGGCAAAACATTGGTTTCTGTAAAGGGAAATCATGTCTTACTAAATCTATTAGAGTTCTTTGAAGGGTCAACAAACATGTGGACAAGGGGGATCCAATGGACATAGTGTATTTAGATTTCCAGAAAGCTTTGACAAGGCTCCCTCACCAAAGGCTCTTACGTAAATTAAGTTGTCATGGATAAGAGGGGAAGGTCCTTTCATGGATTGAGAACTGGTTAAAAGACAGGGAACAAAGGGTAGGAATAAATGGTAAATTTTTCAGAATGGAGAGGCGGGGTAACTAGTGTGTTTCCCAAGTGGTCAGGTCCTAGGACCAATCCTATTCAACTTATTCATAAATGATCTGGAGAAAGGGGTAAACAGTGAGGTGGCAAGTTTGCAGATGATACTAAACTGCTCAAGATAATTAAGACCAAAGCAGACTGTGAAGAACTTCAAAAGATCTCACAAAACTAAGTGACTGGGCAACAAATGGCAAATGAAAATTTAATGTGGAATAAATGTAAAGTAATGCATATCAAGGACAAAAATAATCCCAGCTATACATACAATATGATGGGGGCTAATTTCAGCTGCAACTAATCAGGAAAAGATCTTGGAGTCATCATGGATAGTTCTCTGAAGACATCCACGCAGTGTGCAGTGCAGCAGTCAAAAAACCAAACAGGATGTTAGGAATCATTAAAAAGGGATCGGAATAAGATGAGAATGTCTTATTGCCTTATATAAATCCATGGTACGCCACATCTTGAATAGTGCATACAGATGTGGTCTCCTCATCTCAAAAAGATATACTGGCATTAGAAAAGGTTCAGGAAGGGCAACTAAAAATGATTAGGGGTTTGGAATGGGTCCATATGAGGAGGAGATTAAAGAGAGCTAGTGGTGGTAAGCATCTGTCTCAAATTTGGACCTTAGCGTTTTCCAAGCTCTGAGGTGCTTACTATGAACTCCCCCAAACTTTTACCAGCGTTGGATCTTATCTCGCTTGCCACCATCGCGAAGTTTTTCCAGGGTTTCGGCCCCCTCTCGGGTTCCCCAAACCTTTCCTTGGGGGACCCCTTCTCTAGTCTCCCCAACTTCCCCCTGGAGAGACCCCCAAGACGCCAGAAGTCTGAGTCTTACCGGCAAGGGAAATACCTTCCTTCCCCTTCCCCTACCCCCTTACCTTGCTCTCAGCAGCCCTAACCTGAGGTGCCTGATGTAATCTCTTTACATCACACAATACCAAAGAGAAAACCTGTCTCCTTTTCTTCCCCAAGAGAGGCAAGCCTCAAACACAGGGAACAGAGTTAATCCTACCTCTTTCCCTCCACCACTTGCTGTGCTGCCTGGCCCCCCTCCGTAGATCTTAACACAAAGAGAATCTCCTCCCTAGCCTGTCACATACCTTAATTTCTACCCAGAACTAGAAAACTCAACCCAAGTTTAAAAAGAAAACTTTATATAAAAAAAAAAGAAAAGAAAATACAGATAAACTAAACACTGCATTAAGAGATCAATACAGGATATGGCTTATAAGAAAATAGGAATAAACAGTCTGATTTAAAAGATAGCCAATTTAAACCAGTCCAGCAAAACAACACACATGTAAATACAAAACAAAGCATATAACAGCCTATTGCCTTGCTACCTTTGTACTCACACTTTGGTAGACGAAAGTTAGAAAGAAGATTGGAGTTAGAAAGAAAAGCTGTTTCACTCCATAGCCGGGAGAGAAACAAGACTCAGAGTCCCCAATTCCCGCCCTGACTTTTTAAAAAAATCCAGTTTCTCTGATTGGTCCTCTGGTCAGGTGTTTGGTTCCCCCTTTACAGGTAAAGAAAATTTAACCCTTACCTATCTACTCTATGACACCATATGAGGAGAGATTAAAGAGGCTAGGAATTGTTTAGCTTGGAAAAGAAGAGACTAAGGGGGGGATAGAGATAATAAAATCATGAGTGGTGTGGAAGAAAGTGAATAAGGAAAAGTTATTTATTCTTGTTCCCATAATATAAGAACTAGGGGCCACCAAATGAAATTAATGGGCAGCAGGTTTAAAACACAGTGTCATCACAGTTGTACAGTCAACCTGTGGCAAACTCCTTGCCTGAGGAGGTTGTGAAGGCTAGGACTATAAACTGTGTTTAAAAGAGAACTGGATAAATTCATGGAGGTTAAGTCCATTAATGGCTATTAGCCAGGATAGGTAAGGAATGGCCCTAGCCTCTGTTTGTCAGAAGGTGGAGAAGGATGGCAGGAGAGAGATCACTTGATCATGACCTGTTAGGTTCACTCCCTTTAGGGCACCTGGCATTGGTCACTGTTGGTAGACGGGATACTGGGCTGGATGGACCTTTAGTCTGACCCAGTGTGGCCATTCTTATGTTAACTGGATTTAAAAAAGAATTAGATAAGTTCATGGCACATAGGTCCATCAAAGGCTATTAGCCAAAATGGTCAAGGGTGCAACCCTGTGCTCTGGGTGTCCCTAAGCATCTGACTGCCAGATGCTGAGACTGGATGACAGGGGATGGATTGATAGTTGCTCTATTCTGTTCATTCCCTTTGAAGCCTCTGGCATTGGTCACTATCAGAAGACAGGATGCTGGGCTAGACTACCACTGGTCTGTCCCAGTATGGCCATTCTTATGTTTCTTGCGTTCTCAAGAACTTGAAAAAAACAAATAACGCATTATTGCAAATTACTAGTCAAATCAAAACCACAAGAAGAATTTATTTAGAAGCACAACAACCTATATGGGCTGTAACATATGATGTAACATATTTTAAAAAGAAGGTGTAAAAGGGGCACATCCATCAACTGTTAAGATACACTTGCAGCAGGATATTTATAACAACCCTATTTTCCCTCAGCTTCTTTTATTGAGTGGTGGAAAAGAGGGATAAGTATATCATTGTTGTGTTTTCAGTGTATTTTTCAAAATTACAGTGACACAAATGCTACTGCTAAGATAAAGACAATACCACTGTGCATGTTTAATTAAGACACTGTTCCTTTGTTTGTTATTATTATACATACCTGTGACATAATTACATACAAGAATACACATCTGCTCAATTAATATCAAAATGACCCAGATGCACAAGACACACGTGTATTTTATAAACTATTTGATTCTGTATGGGAAAAAATACATTAAAACTCTAAAAACTTGCTCTTTTATTTTCTGGATGTCACGATAAGTCATCATTTCTTCTGCTTTTTCTGCAATTTCCTTGTTGCTTTAAGTTTAATTGAACGACCTTAAGAAATCTGATGGTTCTTTATTTATTTATAGCTTTTGCTCACGTTTATGCAAATAGGAACAAATCCAGCACAATCCTTACCAAAAAAAACAACAAAAAACACCCTCCACAGATCTGACTGAACCCAAAAAAGAGCAAGTGTGGACCTATTAATGCATTCATCCCAGGGGGTGGGGTAGGGAAAATGAGGAACAATCACAAGGAAAACTTTGCAACACAATTGCCTTAAAAAAGGCAACAAATATTTCTCACAAAATAAATACTGTCCATCCCTGTCAGCCTTTTCAACCTCTTTTGTGTTCCAGGAAATTGCCAGTAATGAAAACAGAGCAGCCAATCAAATTGTTGTGTATACCACTGCACTGTGGGAGCTGGAAGCCCTGCATTTAAAATAATTCTTATACATTATTCATAGACCATGTATATTTATGTAAATTGCCAGAAGGCGGAAGTATATACTAAGGCAGAAGCTGAGGGAAAATAAGGTTGTTATAAATATCCTGCTGCAAGTGTATCTTAACAGTTGATGGATATGCCCCTTTTACACCTTCTTTTTAAAATATGATACATCCTATGTTACAGCCCATATGGAAATTGAATATAGTTTCAGCTTGTAGGATAGACATATTTTCAGCTTCTCTCTCCAAGGAAGTATGTAAATATGAACCAAAGCCCTACAATACATGGATCAGTCAGTCACAGAAGAACCAGAGAGAGATAGTAATGTTACTGTTAAGGGAGTTCTACATCTGTATCTGAAAGAGGATAGATCTGCTGGAGTAACAGCCTGAAAACATAATAAAATAAAGGAAGGGTGTGATGCTTTCAAAGGAGAAGCGAAGTAACTCCTCACCCCTTGGCAGGAAAACCAGGGCACTTGGAAGACTATGTGCCTCTTTCCATGCCACAAGGGACATAAACTAACTTTGGCAGGAGGAACTTTGGGAGAGGTGAAATTCACTGCGCAGACACAGACAAGGGTTAAAAAAATCTGTTCAGTCAGGCATTGTGAATGATAGTAGGAGGGGGAGAGCTCATGTAAATGAGCTCTCCGCGTCCTGGTTGACTCTGCAGCCCTCTGCAGCTTATTGTTGTATATAGCACAAGGAGATTATTGTTTTTAAAAGGCTTCCATGTATACAAACAAAAAAATTAGTGATTTTATGATCCCACTGAGTTTGAAAATTGTTATATTATTTTTAACTTGTTATAAATATTATTTGGATTCATTCTTGTTTTCATTCTCCAAATTAAATACATGACCTGATTTTCAAAAAAGTCAGATCAACTGATTGCATGAAAATGGGTGCACAGTTGCACATCCAATTTACATAAATTCCCATGCCTGCTTTGTACTAACTGAAGATTTGTTTTAAGTTCTGTGTGCTCATATCTAGCTAAAATGAATTGCCTTAGTGCATTTTGGAGATCACAAAGCAGAAATCATGGTGGCCAAGTTATCGTCTGACAGGATAGGGTACAGTCTTCTAGCCAACCTTAGGTGGAAGAAAGTTTTTTTCTGAGCTTTAGCTATGTGAGCATCCATAGGCAGCAGGGAATCCATGAGTCTGTAGATCATGGGGTTGCTAGTGATAGTGGGGGCAGAATTCACCAGTACCGGGACTTAATTCCACTTTATATCTTCTGTTCCTAAAGCTCATGCTTCAGGGTTTCCACCAGCTACCAGCAGGGGGCAGGAAGGGATTCTTCCCTCTACCTCACTCCCAATGTACTCTGGGAGGGTTTTTTTATCCCCTTCCTTTGAAGCGTCAGCACTGGAGATGGGACACTGGGCAGGTTGAGCCAGGGTGCTGTGGTGGCACTGAGTATTCTCTCTCTGGTGTGCTTGGCTGGCTGGTTCTTGATTATATGCTCAGGGTCTAACTGATCATCATATGTGGGATTGGGAAGGAATTTTCCCTCTGGTCAGATTGGCAGTGACCTTGGAGGGTTTTCTCCTTCCTTTGCAGCATGTGGTCTTGAGTATTGCCTGGCATTTGAGACCATAACATCTTACAATTTCCCCCAACAGTTTCATGCAGCTATTAAAAAGTCTGGGGGAGGGAATTGAGTCTTGCAAAATAAATGTTCTGAAGGGAGCAGAACAAGAATATTTTGAGAAGAGGAGGAAGGACTGGAACCATCTCAGTGCTCTCCTGTTGACTTTTGCAGCAATTCCGAGGAGAGACAGTAGTATTCCATGGTCAACTACATAAAATATTAAATATAGACCCAGGAACGCGAGTATGAACTTCCTCCCTCAACCTACAATGAACAAGAGTCTAGCATTCATAGAGCTACCAGCACTATCTCATTCTATGGCCTGGCCAGAAACCTGACTGGGAAGAATCCAGGACATTGGCTATGGTTAGCTGTGTTAGATGTCTCGTAGCTAATTTCTTACTTATCTGATTCAGGAATGGATGGCTGGACATTTGAATGGTCCTGTAGGTCCAAACCTGGTTTCCTGAGAATGGACCAGACTATGTCATGCTTTGTCAAAGATGGTGTGACTGTCTCTGTCAGAAGGGACCCATAGTGATCCCAGGTATCTTTTAACTGCTTCATGACAGCTGAATCACAGATGGTCACACGAATATTTTTCAGCACTTCTGGAGATTCTAGTTCTGCACATGGGCCAAATTCTTTCAGCATTGGAAGTATATATTCTGTCTTGGGCTCAGTGTATGGTTGCTGCTGCCTGGTGTGTGTGAGTGTTACACAATGCTAGTCCTTGGTGTGGCAGAGCGCTGACCTTGCTCCCGTGGGTCCTGCACTTCTAGGCAGTTTATGCTAGCCTCAGTGGCTCACTGAAACCCTCCACATAGTCCTCCTCTCTCTAGGGCCAGGGTTACAGCCTACTGATCCCTTTTCATCATAGGCCAGCAAGGAGGTTGGTTAGAGAACTCCCACAGTCTGTGTTGTCCCTGGGGGCTTATTTCAGAACAGTTTAGCCTCTTGTCCTGACAGGGGCCTGACTTCCCCTCCCAGGAGATGCTCCTGTAGTGGTGGTTTGTGAGAAACCCGGGCCCACCCTCTACTCTGGGTCTGGCCCAGGGGACCCTAATGGTAGCAGCTGTTGTCAACCAAACTGTCACTGCCAGAGTTGCTACATTTCCCTGGGCCACTTCCCCACAGCTCTCCTGCTTCTCCCTTCACCCTTACCTTAGGGATCCCTTACTGATGGTTTGAGGGTGTCTTTTTTAACCAGCCCTTCAGCCACAATTCCTCTCCCCTGGCTCTCCTCTGCCTGACTGAAGTGAGCCCTTTTTATAGTACCAGCAGGGCCTGAATTAGAGTCAGGGGGTCACATTAGCTTAATGGCCTCATCTGACTCTTTGCAGGTTAATTAGAGTCAGGTGTTCTCATTAGCCTGGAGCAGCCCCTGCTCTGGTCAGTCAGGGAACAGAAAACTGTTAATCCAGTAGCCAGTATATCTGCCTTCTGCTATACCCAACTGGCCTGGGTCTATCACATTGGATACATTCAAACATCCAAGCAGGGGCTTCTCAAAACAATCTGCCACCCCAGGCAGAACGTCAGCATGCTGCCCTCTCCTACTACACAACACACTCTGCACACATTAAGTGTTCCTTAACATGGGTGCCAGGCTTGTAAAAAGGAGGAGCTCAGGGTCAGGGGCTGCAGCACCCAGCAGAGGCATAAGGGGAAGCACCCCCTATATTTAGTGGCCTGTTGGATGAATCATCCCCAGTGTAGGAGGCAGGAGAAAATTTTGAAAATAAGGGCACAAGGGAAGTCTGGTCCACACTGTGGTGCTAAAACTGGCTACAGCCATGCCCTGGGTGTGTAAATGACGCCGCCCTCCCCTGGGGTGCGGTATAAAGGTGTATGGAACCTAAGTGACTCCTTTAAAACATAACAGAAGATGCCTCATACAGACAGAAGCAACCTCTGGAGCTTCCAGACCCCACTTCCCCCAAGCCAGTTTCCTTTTGGGGTGACAGAGAAGCAAATACAGCAGCACCTTCCTCCATAAACAGGTTTCCCTGGAATGACACCACTGGGGTCCCTCACTCTGAAGGCTTTGCCCAGCCCTGCACTAAGAGCACCATGTGCTGGGACTTGCAACATGGATCCATCTGCACTCCGCTCTGCTGGGCTGTGGCATCCTAGCATGTAGAGGGTGCTCTGTCAGGCCAGGGGAAGGGTTCCCCAAAATGAGTCTGAGTGGACCCAGACAATACCTGGGTGAAACAATGGGGGAATAATACAGGATTGGAGCCTAGTAACAGAGTGGGGCCATAATCCAGAGGGAGACCAGGACATGGATAGGGTGGGGTTCAGGATGCAGAGGCAGACAAATGGGGTGGGGGCTACAAAAATGGGGCAGATTGTGGGCCTGATAGGATGTGGGGCTGATAGGGCAGGATGCTAGAAAAGAGGTCCGATGGCATGAGGGGCAGGACACAGTGGCGCAAGACCCTGGGGGTAGGAGGACTAGGGAAGGAGAGATGAAGTGGGTGATAGATGGGGGCAGGATCCTAGGGTGGCAAATTGGCTAAGAAATGGAGGGAGAGATGAGCGGCAGGAAGGCTAAGTGGGGGACAGAGAGGTGTAGAAGGACTAGGAGGGGTGATAGGATTGGGGTAGAAAATAGGGGCCAAGAGGAACAGAAGAACCAGGGCAAGGCATAAATGAGGAGCAGGGGTGCCACTTACCTGGTCACACCTGCACCAGGAGGCCCCCTCATTCTCTGACTTATTCAGTGGGAGGCCTCTGGGGGCTGGGCTGTGTTGTGAACTCCTCCAGGGATGCCCCCGCTGGGCCTTCTAGCCTCACAATTCTGCCAAAGCCTCTGCAATTGTGTAAATGAGGACACTCTGCTGACACACATTAACAGTTTGTTAATATGCTTGGAGGTCCTATTTCAAGGAGGACTAGATCAAAGATAATTAAGGAACTGTTAAGAACAGTTAGTCCATGCTGTGGCAAGCTAGATCACACCCCAGCTTGCTGCGTATCAGCTGCCATAGGCAGCTGTGCCACCGTAGGCATCTGGCTAGCATGTCTATGCCTAGAATGATCTCCGCATCCCAGCACACTGTCCGAGGTCTCAGCACTTTGCAACTGAGAGGTCAGTGACTACAACTGGTAAGAGGTACCTGCTATAAATAAGGACAGCCTATCCTCATGTAGAGAAGGAACTATGTTGATTTGAACATTGTGGTTTCATAAATAAATTATGGGGAGTTACATCGAGTCTCCTGGTAGGTGCCTGCAGAGATGCACACGGAAAACCCCCAAACCACAAGCATGCAGGTGTTCACTGACAGAGACAGCCAAGTGCTCAATAACAGCCCCTTGCATGGCAACAATGGTCATGAGTGAGTGTAAACATAAACAGGGGTGCAGAATTTAGCAGGGAAATTAGAAGGCAATTGTTGGGCCGAGACCAAGACCAGAACTGCCCACCTGGGGAGGGGGAGGGCTGATGATTACAATAAAGGGGAAACGCAAAAGGATTTCGCTGCTCACTCCTCGGGATGTGGGGGAGGGAGACTCTCATCTCCATATGTTCCTGTGAGTGGGTTGGGTCATAAGAACGGCCGTACTGGATCAGACCAAAGGTCCATCTAGCCCAGTATCTGTCTACCGACAGTGGTCAATACCAGGTGCCCGAGAGGGGTGAAGCTAACAGGCAATGATCAGAGTGATCTCTCTCTCCTGCCATCCATCTCCATCCTCTGATGAACAGAGGCTAGGGAGACCATTCTTTACCCTTCCTGGCTAATAGCCATTTATGGACTTAGCACCATGAATTTATCCAGTTCCCTTTTAAACCTTGTTATAGTCCAGCCTTCACAACCCCTCAGGTAAGGAGTTCCACAAGTTGACTATGCGCTGTGTGAAGAAGAACTTCCTTTTATTTGTTTTAAACCTGCTACCTATTAATTCATTTGGTGACCTCTAGTTCTTGTTTATGAGAATAAGTAAATAACATTTCTTGTCCACTTTCTCCACATCACTCATGATTTTATATACCTCTATCAATCCCCCCTAGTCTCCTTTTTCCAAGTTGAAGAGGCCAGCTCTTTAATCTTTCCTTGTATGGGACCCTCTCCAAACCCCTAATCATTTTAGTTGCCCTTTTCTGAACCTTTTCTAGTGCTAGAATATTTCTTTTGAGGTGGGAGACCACATCTGTACACAGTATTTGAGAGTTGGGCATACCATGGATTTATAAAGGGCAAAATATATTCTCAGTCTTATTGTCTATCCCCTTTTAATGATCCTAACATCCTATTTTTCTTTGACCTCTCTGCGCGGTGCATGGACATCTTCAGAGAACTATCCATTATGACACCAAGATCTGTTTCCTAACTCATTGTAGCTAAATTAGCCCCCATCAATATTGTATGTATAGTTGGGATTATTTTTTCCATGTGCATTACTTTACATTATCCCATTAAATTTCTTTGCCATTTTGTTGCCCAATCACTTAGTTTGTGAGATCTTTTTGAAGTTCTTCACAATCTGCTTTGGTCTTAACTATCTTGAGTAGTTCAGTGTCATTTGCAAACTTTGCCACCTCACTGTTTACCCTTTCTCCAGATCATTTATGAAATAAATTGAATAGGATTGGTCCTAGGACTGACCCTTGGGGACACCACTAGTTAACACCGCTCTCCATTCTGAGAATTTACCTTTAATTCCTACCCTTGTTCCCTGTTTTTTAACCAGTTCTCAATCCATGAAAGGACCTTCCCTTTTATCCCATGACACTATTATTTACATAAGAGCCTTTGGTGAGGGAGCTTGTCAAAGGCTTCTGGAAATCTAAGTACACTATGTCCACTGGATCCCCTTGTCACATGTTTGTTGACCCTTCAAAGAACTCTAATAGATTAGTAACCACGAAATTCCCTTTACAGAAACCATGTTGACTATTGCTCAACACTTTGTTTTTCTGTGTGTCTGACAAATTTTATTCTTAACTATTGTTTCGACTAATTGCCTGGTACTGACTGTTAGACTTACCGGTCTGTAATTGCCGGGATCACCTCTAGAGCCCTTTTTAATATTGGCGTTACATTAGCATTCTCTCAGCATTGGGTACCGAAGCCAATTTAAAGGACAGGTTACAACCCGTAGTTAATAGTTCTGCAACTTCACATTTGAGTTCTTTCAGAACTCTTGGGTGAATGCCATCTGGTCCCGGTGACTTATTAATGTTGAGTTTTATCAATTAAATTCCAAAACCTCCTGTCATAGTATTCTTTCCTCAATCTGAACCTTAGAGTCCGAAAAATGAGGTACTAGCATGAAATCCTCTAAGCTTAATTACCAGCTTAGATCTGATATGCTGCCACCAATCAGGATTCTGATACCTGATAAACTCGGTCTCCCCAACCTTCCCTGGGACCCAAGACCCAGATTCCTTGAGTCTCACAACAAACGGAAATAAACCATTTCCCTTCCCCCTCTTTACCTCCTCCCAGATCTTTTCCTGCCTGGGTACACCAGAGAATTCCATGCTTCACTCCTTGAAACACAACACAGAGAGATCAGGTTTCTCTCCCCCTTCTCCTGTCACCCAGAGGCAATACAGATTCAAGCTCTTGAATCTAACACAAAGAGGAAATTTACTTTTCCTCCCACCAAGTCCTGGGGAGTAACAACTCAATACCTTGCATTAACAAGGAGTAAAAATCAATTAGATCTTTAAAAAAGAAAGTTTTAATAAAAGACAAAAAGAGTAAAAAATAATCTCTGTAAATTTAAGAGGAATATTACAGGGTCTTTCAGTTTATAGAAATGGATAAACAGGCCTGATCCAGAAAAATAAACAATTTAAATATCCAGCAAACTACACTTTTGCAAATACAGAAAACAATTTAAAGACTATACGTCTTTCTATTTTGTACTACAAATTGGAAACAGAAGATTAGAGAGCCTGTAGATAGGTGTGGTCACTCTCAGAGCCCAGAGAGACAACAGACCAAGAACAAAGGACCCACACCCAAGCTTCCTCCACCCAGATTCGAATGTATCTTGTCTCCTGATTGTCCTCTAGTCAGGTGTTGCAGGTCCCTGTTTGTTAAACCCTTTACAGGTGAAAGACGACATTAACCTTTAGCTATCTGTTATGACACCTCCTCTAGTGACACTTCAGTCTGTGACAGTTCTCAGATTGTCACCTCCAAAAGCCGGCTCAGGTTTGGGAATCTCCCTAACATCCTCAGTCATGAAGACTGAAGCAGAGAATCCATTTAGTTTCTCCACAATGACTTTATCGATCTTTAAGCGCTCCTTTTGTATTCGATCGTCAAGAGCCCCACTGGTTGTTTAGCAGGCTTCCTGCTTCTGATGTACTTAAACATTTTATTACCACCTTTGGGAGTTTTGGCTAGCCGTCTTCAAACTCCTCTTTCACTTTTCTTATTACGCTCTTGCACTAAGCTGGCAGTGTTGTGCTCCTTTCTATTTGCCTTACTAGGAATTTGACTTCCACTTTTAAAGGAAGTCTTTTATCTCTCACTCCTTCTTTACATGGTTGTTAAGCCACGGTGGCTCTTTTTAGTTCTTTTACTTGTTTCTTAATTTGTAGTTGTCATAAACAAGTAGTTAAGGTTAATGTCTCTTTCACCTGTAAAGGGTTAACAACAGTGAACCTGGAACACCTGAAGAGGACCATCAGGAGACAAAATACTTTCAAATCTCAGCGGAGGAACCTTTGTTTGTGTTTTTTGGGTTTGCTTTGTTCTCTCTGGGTCCTGGGAGGGACCAGAGGTGCAACCCAGGTTTTTTCCAGTCTCTCTGATACAGTCTCTGTATATGTTCAGAATAGTAAGTACTGTAGATAAGGCAGTTTTATCTTTTGATTGTTTTCTTTGTTTGCAAATGTGTATTTGGCTGGAAGGATTTTAATTTGTATTTGTGCTGCAGGGGAGGCTTCTCTCTAGTGTCTATAAGCTGAAAGACCCTGTAACATTTCCAACTTATTTTACAGAGACAATTTTTTTTTCTTTCTTTTATTAAAAGCTTTCTTTTTTAAAAAGACCTAATTGATTTTTCCCCTTTAAGGCGCAAGGGAATTGACGTCTGTACATTCACGTTCTCGTTTCTCTTTGCTTACTATGTTTTACCCAATCTGGGTTGCTATTTTACTATTTACTGTTTTCCTTTCTCTTCTTACTTAACACAATCTTATGTTCTGCTTTTGCTCCGGACATACTATTTCTTATAACTCTTTGCTTATTTCTTACTTTGAACTTTTTCGTTCTTTTACTTTTTCTTTCTTCCATCTCTTGCCCCACCGACCTTCTTTCTATTCTTTTATCTCTATTTTTTTCTACTATTCTCTTCTCTGATTTTTATTTTTTCTTTTTTTTGCTTATTATATTATTTACTTTTTAATGTCTTTATTTCTTTGTTTGTTTTCTTTTTGTACTTTTTGTTACGTCTTACTTCTTCTGATCTTATTTTCTATTCCTCTCTCTTTATTCGTTTACTTATTTTTATTTTTTTGATTGTTTCCTCTTTTATTATTCTACTTCTTCTCTTCGTTTATTCTTCATCCGCTTGCTTTGTTACTTATTCTTCGTTCCTTCTTTATGATCTTCTTTTCTTCTTTTTCTTTTTACGCTTTCTACGCTTGGCTTTTTTCTTATTTGATACTTTCTCTTTTTTGTATTTTCCTTTACTCTTCACTCTTTCTTTTCTTATATCTTTTGTAATTCACGTTACGTTCTTTTTTTGTTTTTTTTCTTCTGATCTTTTCACTGTTTATCTTACTTCTTGTCACTTCTATCTTTGTTCTTTGTATATTTCTTTCTTTGACTAACGTGTCTTGCGACTTTCTTTTTTACTTTTACTTTGCTTTTTTTTTTCTTTTCGATCTAATTTTTTTTCTCTTTTACTTTGTAAGCCTTTTTTCTCCTTTTTCTTATATTTCTTCGCCAGACTTCCTCTCTGATTTGCTTTTTTGTTTTCTATTTCTTTACTTGTTCTCTTCTTGCTTGTTTTATCTTCTCTTGTCTTTTTATTTTCTTCTTTCTTCTTCTTTCTATTCTTCTTTTATATTTTTTACTTTTTTCTTTTTGCTTCTTACTTTTTGGTCTTTGTCTATCTTTTTTCTATTTATTATTCTTCTCTACCTTTCTTTGCTTTCTCTGCCACCCTGGCCTCCAAAGTCCATATGTGGTCTCTGAGGGTCAGGAGCTCCTTGCACCGACTGCACACATATGCCACCCACCCACAGGGCAGGTAATCATACATGCTACACTCAGTGCAATAAACTGGATAGCCCCCACTCTGCTGCTAGGCTTCTGCCTGCATTGTCTCCTAGTTAATGAAAGGGTGGTTTAAAGAAAGGGGTTTTGGAATATGATTTGGATTATAGGTTTTAAGGGGACTACAGGGGAACAGGTAGGACCGACAAGGGACCCCCCCCTCCCTTCCCATTCCCCTTCCAAACTCCCTTGCAAAACTCCCTGTTAGCAGCACTTGGTCGCAAGCTCCCTGGTCACTTGTGCACTGCTTTATAAAGTCCTGGCCTGAGTTAATGCCCCGCCCATTGATTAAGGCTCAGCCAATTACCAGAGGCTTCGAGCTTTCAAACCTTCCTTTGAGGCTCACGGCCTACAACTGCCAGCCACAGCACATGGTCCTTCAAACAACCAAACAAACTAACAGACTGACAAACACAAGCTCAGCACACAGCAAGTAACCCCCCAAAACAAACACACACACACACACACACTACAGACAGTCACTTATCTCACACATGCTGTATTTGCTCTTCCTTCACCTGAAGAACTCCCTTGCAAAACTCCCTGTTAGCAGCCCCTGTTCGCGCCTGAAATACATAAGGGACTCCCCAACATAAATGTTAAGCAAAATTGTGTTATGGAATGTGTAATGGGATTAAGGTAAAAAAAGAACACATGCTGCTGGGTGCACAAAGACACAAAGGCTTGGACTTCTGGAGGGAATCTCCACCCAGACAGCTAATTTGGCTCACTGGCAGGGGTCTGAATTGAAGGATCATCAGTAGGCTCCTGGAGAGAGGGGAAGAAGGTTAGTCGTTTGGCTCCTGTTAGGAGAGAAAGCCCTGGTGGGCCCTTATAAGCTTATGCTGTCCCTATTAGAGTAAGTGTAGGAAGGTTACTGAACTTTATTGTTTTGTATTATGGATACATGAGTTAAATAAAAATGTAGTGTTTTGTCAAACCGAGTAGTTGGAGGTGTAGTCAGTTGTTGGGTTTTAAAGAGATCTACTGGGCCCTCCAAACAGATTTAAGAAAAGCGGCCAAAGATCACTCAATATTTACAGGCAAGTGTCCTGAGAAGAAGAGTAAAGGAGTAAAAAGGCTGTACTGGCAATTCAGTGACACCTGTGTTGAATAAGATATGTGCCCAGGAAGGGGCAAGTCAGGCACCTCAGTAGACAGAGACCCAGGGTCAGAGAAGGACCTGGGAGAGCTCTTTCTACCTCTTTCAGGTGTAGTACCTGAGAGGTAGATACTGATAGGGGAAAAGACGTCTCAGCTGGGATGGTTTTACGGACTGCAAAGCTCTGGAGACATGGACTAAGACAGGAGCCTGAGGGAGGGTAATGGAAACTGATTTAAGTTGTTTTGTTTTGAATCTTGGCACCTATATTAATAAAGAAAAGTCCTGAGCAAAGGAACTGGTCTGGAACTTGCAGTTAACTGAGCACGATTTCACCTTCCTCAGCTGGTGGTCTGACTCACCAGCTTACAGTGAACTTTTCAGACAAATAACTTGACAGGTGCTCACATCATGACGAACTGGCTTCTGGAGTTGTGGGGAGGGAGGCTGGTGATTCACAAAGTGATTCGCAATCTGAAAAAAATTCTTAGGAGTGAGATTTAGCTTTTCACAGTGACAAAAGAGAGAAAGATTTCTTTGCCTCTGTGATGGTCGTGACATGGGATTTTAGGAAATCCTTTTGTTGGAGATTTCTTGCATCTGATCATGTTTTCCATCCCTCCTGCTTCACCCAGCACAAGTCATCAGACACCCATGGTAATCTATGACAGCAATGACAGTAAAGGGTAAGTAGATGTAACAATGGAGGTGGCCAGTGTGTGATCAAGATTCTTACTAGATACTCTGTCTCATCCTTCAACGTCTTGAGGTCCGAGGATTAATGGAATACCGTAGTTACATTAATTTGTTATGTTGACTCACAGATGAGGATGGATTTGAAGGATTCTTTTTTCCAGGGGAGGATCTTCTGCATTTGAGTCTCGCTGGAAGCAGAATGACTACTCAGTACCTGACTTTATACATTCAGGGAATGTGGTGTACAGAGTAGGCTGGTGGAGACGAGGTAAACCAGCATAAGGCCTGCAGTGTCATTTTACTAGGTTTCAGTGATATAGTCATCATTATTAGGACCTTGATTTTTGTCACATAGGTCAGGTGGTCACATAAATTGTGAATTTGAATAATGTCTATGAAATCCTAGAAATCATTGTAAAAATACAGTTGACCTGGACCACTCATGGCCTATCCGCCCCTCTGTAGATAAACTTACTGCCAATAAAATGTTTTTACACTCTCTAAAAATTGTAAAATACTTTAGTAACTCATGTGGTATCTAATGGGATATATGGTGTGATGTGCTGTAAAGGTTTAATTAGCACTCAGCTAGGGATCCGGGGCCCTGTCGGGGGCCATGGGCAGGTTCCATGGGGTCTGCCAAGCATGACCAGCATTAGACTAGCCAGGACCTTGAGCAGAAAACCAAAGCCCCATCATGCAAGACAGCAACTTGGGGCCTCAATCCAGGGCTGTAGCTGAATCCTGAGCAACTTAGCTTCGCTGTGCCCTCTCTGACATGAGGCTCCAGGCAGTTGCCCTGTTTGCTGACCCTTAATGCCAGCCCTGGCTTTTATATGCAGGAAATAGTTGTGGCAGAGCTGGACTGTGGAGTTTTTATAGCATGTTTGCAGGCCTCAGAAAGAAAAAGGTTGAGAACCCCTGGCCTATATCACCTGACAGGCCAGCCAATTCAAGTTAAAAGCACCAACCTGAGTTAATGGTTTTTGTGTGTGCATGGAACTCGAGATAGGAGCAACACATATAACTTGAGTTAGCTCTTTGGCTAAGATAAGCTCATAGAGAAAGGAGTCAGCCACCAAATTTGGATCTGGGGTTCAAACTCCAAACTCTTCAACAGAGCTGAGATATTTGGATCTAGACCTTGGTATGTGCCCAAAACTAGAGGATGTGGCCCAAATCACATTAAATAATGATACAATATATAATAGAATATACTTAAGAAATAGACAATACATTTTTAAATATACAATGTATTTCTACTATACACTGAAGGTATGATGGCCTGATTAAAATGTATGTCTAAACATGTAAAAAAAAGTTACAGAATATCTTTATTTTTCAGAGTAGCCGCCATGTTAGTCTGTATCCGCAAAAAGAACAGGAGTACTTGTGGCACCTTAGAGACTAACAAATTTATTTGAGCATAAGCTTTTGTGGGCTACAGCCCACTTCATCGTCTGCATAGAATGGAATTTAACCAATTCTAGCTCTCATCTCTACCTTTTTCCCTTTATGAATAAACCTTTAGATTTTAGATTCTAAAGGATTGGCAACAGCATGATTTGTGGATAAGATCTGATGTGTATATTGACCTGGGTCTGGGGCTTGATTCTTTGGGAATGGAATGCAACTCCCACCTTTTCATGTTCTCTGTATGTGTATACATGTGTATATATATCTCCTTACTATATGTTCCAGTCCATGCATCCGATGAAGTGGGCTGTAGCCCACAAAAGCTTATATTCAGATAAATTTGTTAGTCTCTAAGGTGCCAAAGTACTCAGTATCTTCATTGTGATTACAATATATTTGCAGGATTTATTGATAAAAGTTCTTCCACGAATGTTTATTATCTAAGCTCCATGTGTAAAAATGGAATAGTTGTGAAATGTCAGCAACTATTTTGCAAACTGTGCTTTTAATTGGCATGAAGCAATAGCTGATTTACATACAGTACAGTTGAAAATGAAGCTCTGTGACACACAGGACTTCACACACATCAGGGATTCATGCAGCAAACTATAGAAGCTCAAACAAATAAATACTGCCACTTATAGATAAAAGACAGTGTTGCAACTGTTATGTGTCCACTGTACTGTTCTAAAAACACTATCAGCTTTTAAAAAATGAGGAAATTTCATGATCACCAGACAGCACTTTTTTAGATAAGCTAAAGGAACCTCCTTTAAGTTTATTACAGAGAAAAGGCTGCATCTTTCATCACATTGCCATTTTTTTGTGAAAATGAGAGATGTACTGCAAAAAGATTAAAGTCTTTTGGGACTGATGACCTGTGTAAAAACATGTATATTGAATTTATTCTATTATTTAAGCAATACTCATTAACACAGTATAACCTTTGACTGAAAAGAAAAGCTGGGAAGAAATTGTTTTCGTAGTTTAATATAGGTGTGCCTGAACATATGATTTCTGGTGCTCTAAAAGTAGATGCCTTTACATGGAGTGCTGCTTATTCTAATGCATTCTCTAAGAAAGTTGACCAAGCATAACGCTATACAGCATTACCAAATGCAAAATGAGGTAAAATTAATTCCACCCTCTAAAAGATAATACGAATGGCATAGAAAATGCAGCAGTTACTCTATGCTTTGTAGTGGGAATAATTTACAAAAATTCATACACTGGGGACATGAGTTTGAATTCCCCTAGGCACACTAACTAGGGATGTAACAAATCCACTTTTTCCAATCACTAGATGCCAGATGTTAGCTATTATTTTCCACTGGATGCCAAATACAGAGCCAGATTTCCAGTGAAGTCATGATCTCATGTTACAATTAACTTGTACTAATGTGATGACCATAGCGATCATGAATGTTGCGTCTATCAATAAACAAGCATGAAGAGAGAGCAGTAATTTAAAAGGAAAAAAAAAGTGATGCCCAGCTCTTGTCAATTGCCAAACTCTCCTACCTTCTGGGGGAGGTTTAGGTTGGATATTAGGAAAAACTTTTTCACTAGGAGGGTGGTAGAGCACTGGAATGAGTTACCTAGGGAATCTCTTTCCTTAGAGGATTTTAAGGTCAGGCTTTACAAAGCCCTGGCTGGGATGATTTAGTTGGGAATTGGTCCTGCTTTGAGCAGGGGATTGGACTAGATGACCTCGTGAGGTCCCTTCCAACCCTGATATTCTATGATTCTATATAATAATCCCTCAGATACTAAATTATATTCCATTCAGGTTCTTATACCATGCCTATCACCATGACAAGTAAATGCTCCTCCTTCTCTAATAAGTCCACTATCCTGCCCTGGCTATAGATCCCCTCCTGCATCAACTTCCTTCAATGGCCAATCTAGAATTGTAGAACACAGAGATGGAAAAGAACTATTAGATCATCTAATCCATTACCCCATCAATGAATGGTTGTTTCCTACCCTATACAAAATTTCCTGAATCCCCAAAGTTGATCAATTCACATTTGCTTTCTGTGTGGACAGTCAGTAAAACTTATGAGTTATATTTTTCCACACCCAAAAAGCAATCATGTACTTTGAGTCAGAAGAACTTTTATCTTAAAAGGATAATAAATAAAATAATTTTAAAAAACAGATATGAAGTTTCCACACAGACTGCAGTGTGTATATGTGCATGTGCGTATGGATGGCTGCTACAGCAGCAACTTTGAAAACAAAATGGCTGCCGTTTCCAAACACAAGAAGAACTCTTAAGGATGTAGCAAAGGCATCACATTGTCGTAACTATATATACTGCCTTTAGAGCTGGTCAAATATTTTTGAAATTTTCTATTTCAAATTTTGACCAAAAAAGAGTTGAAATGTTCATGAAAAATATCCACAGGAATTATATCCCATTTTTCAACCCATTCTAATCCCCTTTATTAACTGGAAAGAGCAGCCATATATTGAAAGGATTGTTATATTGCATATTCATATGAAATTGTGGGTGCACAAGGAGCGCACGCTGTGTGCAGTCCACAGTATGCTAAATTTTGAAATAGATGGGCAGGAAGAAGAGGACGGACATGTAAAAAATGCCATGAGACTTCTGGGCTTCTTCTGATACCATCTGAAAATTAGACTTATTGGAAGGAGGAAGATTGGAAGGTGTACAGTAGGTCTGATACCCTCTCTTTTGGGCCCTGGTGCCTGCAAATTCAAATTTTGCATACTGTGTAGCAGTGTGCATTCTGTCTATAGATTCCTAATGATCTGGTGCCATATATACAATTCAGAACAGCATAATTTCTGTCCAAAAAAGGACCCAATGCTCCACATCTTTCTTGTTTTATGGTGATTTCTTAAATGGTGTAACAACAGAGATGGAACAGTCCCCAACAACTGCAGTATTGCCAAACTCAATCCTTCAAAAGTCATGAGTCAGCTGCCCACCCCAACCCCCACCCAACCATGAAATTGGCTTAAAAATAATGATTTTTTTAAAAAATACATTTGGATTTCTTTTTAATTGCCTTTTCAGTTAATGAGCTTTTAGGGAATGCTCTGTTCACATACTTAGGCTTTTCTCTGAAAATATGAGTGCCAGAAACTTACCTTTTTATGTAAATATTCAAGATTATATTCTTAGTTCAAGTATCTGAGGCTTTAAGAAAAATAAGTCAAGACTTGCAATAAAACTGCAAGAGTGGACAAGCTGACTGTTTTTAGGGTATTCCCCTGCAAATAAATGAGCCTTATAATGTATCCTACAGGTGACACATTTACGATCATCCTAATCTCCAGGATAAAGAGAAAATTAATTGGCTAGGAGATTGTCACCCTGATGAACCTAGAGTGCCCTGCTGGATCTGCAGGTCTGTGTTTAAAGGTATCAAGGTTTTTCCCCCCACTTTGAACTTTAGTGTCCAAAAAGTGGGCACCTGCATGATCACTTTTAAGCTTAATTACCAGCTTAAATTTGGTATGCTGCCACCAGCCAAAAATATAGTGTTTGGCACACTTCCTGTTCCCCCAAAACCTTCCCTGGGGAACACAAATCCAAATCCCTTGAGTCTTAAAACAAGGAGAAATAAACCATCCCCCCTTTTCCACCCCCGCCCCCAGACTTTCTCCTCCCTGGGTTGCCTTGGGAAGCTTCACACCGATCCAAACTCCTTGGATCTTAAACAAATGAGAAATTAACCCTCCCCCATTCCTTTTCCCCCCACCAATCCCTGGTGAGTTTAGACTCAATCCCTTGAATTCTAAAACAAGGAAAAATCAATCAGGTTCTTAAAAAGAAAGCTTTTAATTAAAAAAAAAGAAAAGGTAAAATTTATCTTTGTAAAATCAGGATGGAGAATGCTTTACAGGGTGTTCAAATTCATATAGACTAAAGGGACCTCCCCCCCTCAGCCTTAGATTCAAAGTTTCAGCAAACAGAGGTAAAAATCCTTTCAGCAAAAGGAAAAACATTCACAAGTTGAAAGAAAACAAACATAAGACTAATCCACCTTGCCTGGCTATACTTACAATTTTGAAACATGAAAAACTGATTCAGAAGGACTTGGAGAGCCTGGTTGTACATCTGGTCCCTCTTTGTCCCAAGAGCGAACAACGAACAAAACAAACAACACAAACAAAGACTTCCCTCCACCAAGATTTGAAAGTATCTTGTCCCCCTATTGGTCCTCTGGTCAGGTGTCAGCCAGGTTCACCGAGCTTCTTAACCCTTTATAGGTAAAAGAGACATTAACCCTTAACCATCTGTTTATGACAAAAGG
>NC_133774.1:57618433-57624851 GCF_003597395.2 Chelonoidis abingdonii | reverse complement strand
CATCTTGTCCCCCCATTGGTCCTCTGGTCAGGTGTCCCCCCCCCACTTATAAATTAAAAACACTTTTTTATATATTTAACTCCACTATAAATGCTGGAGGCAAAGCGGGGTTTGCAGTGGAGGCTGACAGCTTGTGAACCCCCATGTAATAACCTTGCAACCCCGCGAGGGGTCCCGACCTCCAGTTTGAGAACCCCTGTGACAGACCTTTTAACCCTTGTGAAAGTAACATTTCAAAATAGAGGGTGTGACCATGATGAAATATCATATGGCTGCAGTGCATTTACTCAGTAGGACAGACTGCTATTCCTTTTGACAACAGCAATCTCTAATGTGCATGTGAAGGATTGGCAGGGACACTAAGACAGAGGTAAGGTTTAATGTAGGAACCTTAACTTTGAATGTCCTTTATTTTCTTGTTTAAGATTTTAACCATCTTGCTCATTTTCTTTTCTTCAGACCTTAACTCTGTCCTGAACAAAGGTTTCTGGGTTGGAATTTTAACATGCTGAGGGAAGTTACTGAGAATGAGTGGCTAGTGCCACCCATCTATCACCTTTCTCTCTATTCAAAGGTAAAACCCACCAGCTGCTGTTTTTTCCCCTGCTGAGTTGCAGACTGTATAATAAAGAATAGTTGTAAGACATACAATAAAATGAAAAGGAGTGAAATACCCATGGAAGTTCCAAGGTTGCATAGAGTTTTATATTACACATTGGTGTTAATCTCTATATAGTAAAACTGTCTCAGGGATTTTCAAGGCGAAAAAAATCTATATTTCAGCTGCCATAATCTGTGAGATCTGCACATAAGAAAACTGGGTTCTTTTTTCAAATATCCATGAGCAGAAGAGATAACTCATCTTGGGGAGGGAGTGGAGTCAGATGCATAGTAATAGACACTATTTCTGAAGAGAAATTAGCCGACTATGTAAGGCTCTGATCTTGCTCCACTGAAGTCAATAAAAGTTTTGCCATTGAATTCAGTGAGAACAGAATCAGGGCCAAAATACAAGCAGTGACTGAGTAGGATGACCATATTTCCCAAAGGGAAAATGGGACACCCCCAGCCACTCATCTGAGGTCCCCTCTACCCCATGCTGTTGCCTGGTCACTGGAACCCCATGGGGACCCATATGCTGGAATGCTGCTCCCCCCAACTCCCACCCTACTTCCCCCCTGTGGGGTGCTGTCATCTCCACTCGCCCCCTCTGCACCACGCCCCACAAAGTGGACATTTGTCCTGTTTGCTCTTACCAGCTGGTCAAGTCAGCAACAGCAAACGGGACAAATGCCCACCTTTGGAAAAAGGAGTCGGGATGGATAGGACAGAGCTTTAAAAAGGGACTGTCCTGGCCAAAATGGGATGTGTGGTCACCCTATCACTGAGCTGAGGAGTGGGAGAAACATCATGGGTTAAATCCTGGCCCCTATGAAGTATGTACCTTTGTAGCAGCAGTCATGACTTTTTTCTCTACCATACTTTTAAATTTTTAATGATTGTGACTGTCTTCAGCGGCAGCTGCCATTTTGCAAAGCAGAGGTGATACAACTGAAATTGTATGTATAAAATCTTTGTATATGGAATAAAACCAACACCTAGGTGCTAAGATAGCAAAAGTACAGTTGGGATTTTCAAATAAGACTAAGGGAGTTAGATACCCAATGCCCATTTGATTTTTGTGCCTAATTCCTTTAGGTTCAATAAATATATCCATCTGACTTGGCTATAGCTACTCACATGAATCCAAATTCAGTAAACCATTTATTCCTGGGGAAAAGGAAGGTGGGGGACTCTAACAGGTTAGAAAAGACCAGGGAGGACTTTATCAGTCAGAAAACCTCCAGCCACAAAGTTGTGCAGTAATATAATAGATTGTATAGACTGTATATCCACAGTATATTTCAGTTTAATGCTAGAAGATATTGCTGAAGCTACCTTTCAGGATCGTTGGTAATGCTGCTAATACATTGTAGCGGGGTAGTCATAGTTACCTGTCTCCCCATGGTCATGTGAGGCTTATATAATTAATCTTTATAAAGCGTTTTAATATCCTTTGATGAAAAGGAGCTGTACAAAGTACTTTGATTAATAAATATACCTCACTTCTCTCCTATTTTAAAAAAGGATCTGTGCAGTGATTTCCCTACACCCCCCCTGAATTTCCTTAACACCCCCCCCAATTTTGTGAACTAGTTACATGCCAAACCTGATGGCTGAACTTTAAGACTTTGCCCTCACCCACAAATATTTCACATTTGGGGACAATATATACCTTCAAGTCAGTGGCACTGCTATGGGTACCTGCATGGCCCCACAGCGTGCCAACATTTTTATGGCTAACTTAGAACAACACTTCCTTAGCTCTCATCCCCTAACACTCCTACTCTACTTGTGCTACACTGATGACATCTTCATCATCTGGACTCATGGAAAAGAAGCCCTTGAGGAATTCCAGCATGATTTCAACAATTTCCATCCCACCATCAACCTCAGCCTAGACCAATCCACACAAGCAGTCCATTTCCTTGACACTACTGTGCTGATATACTTACTTACATGCCTCCAGCTTGCATCCAGGACACACCACACGATCCATTGTCTTGCCTACAGCCAAGCTCCAAGACACAACTGCATTTGCTCCAATCCCTCGGACAGAGACAAATACCTACAAGATCTCTATCAAGCATTCTTAAAACTACAATACCCACCTGCTGAAGTGAAAAAACAGATTGACCGAGCCAGAAGAGTACCCAGAAGTCACCTACTACAAGACAGGCCCAACATAGAAAATAACAGAGTGCCACTAGCTGTTACCTTCATCCCCCAACCAAAACCTCTCCAGCCCATCATCAAAGATCTACAACCTATCCTGAAAGATGATCCCTCACTCTCCCAGATCTTGGGAGACGGTCTGTCTTGCTTACAGACAGCCCCCCCAGCTGACAGTCACCAGCCACCACAAACCACAGAAACAAAAACACTAACCCAGGAAACCTATCCTGTGCAACAAAGCTCGATGCCAAATTCTGTCCACATATTATTCAAGTGACACCATAATAGGAACCTAATCACTCAGCCACGCCATCAGGGGGCTCGTTCACCTGCAATGACCAATTGTGATACAATTGCCATCAGGCCAGGCAATGCCCTCTTGCCTGATACATTGGCCAAACCAGACAGTCTCTATGCAAAAGAATAAATGACACAATATGACATCAGAAATCATAACATTTCAAAACAGTAGGGAACACTTCAACCTTCTCGGCCATTTCTAGTACAGATTTTAAAAGGTGGCAATCTTGTAATAGAAAGTATTCAAAAACAGACTCCAGCTAGAAACTGCTGAACTTGAATTCATATGCAACTAGATTACTATTCAACTTGAACTTAAATAGAGACTGGGACATGGCTGAACCATTTACACACATTGGAAACTATATTCCCCATGTTAATACCCTTAAACCTTCTTTTATCAAATTGTCTTAAATGGCTATCGTAATTATCACTACAAAAGTTTTTTTTTACTCTGATGACATAGCCGCATCTTAATTAATTAGCCTGCTTAACGTCCGTTGGCACTCCCACCTTTTCATGTTCTCTGTAGTATATATCTCCTCACTTAGTTCCATTCTATGCATCCGATGAACTGGGCCCACGAAAGCTTATGCTCAAATAATTTGTTAGTCTTGTAAGGTGCCAACAGTACTCTGTGGGCTTTTTAAAAAAGGCAAAAACAGAATTTTGGGAATCATTGACTGCCGCTGCCCATTCAGTGGATGGTTTCAGAGAAACTATCTACATGACTCCAAGATCTCTTTCTTGGTGTTAACAAGCTAATTCAGACTCCTTCATTTGTATGGAAAACAATCTCACGTATACAATGTGCATGCTTTGCATTTATCAACATTGAATTTCATCGCATTTTTGTCCAAGTCACCCAGTTTTGCGAAGATCCCTTTGTAGCTCTTCGCAGGTCTGCCTGCGCCTTAACTATCTTGAATATTTTGCTATCATCTGCAAATTTTGCCATTCACTGTTTATCATTTTCCAGATCATTTAATGAGTATGTGAACATAATTCCAGACCGACCCCTCAGGGATACACTACTTTATGCTCTCCATTTGAAAAGTGATAGTTATTTCCTTACCTTTTGTCTATCTTTTAACTAGTTACTGTCCATGGAGGACTTCCTTTTTATCCCATGACTGGACTTACTTTTTTTCAAAAGTTCAATTTGAAATTAAATACATTTTTTTAACAAATGTATATGTTTTTAGAAATCTAGATCTGTTATATTGTTTTGGTGTACTTGCATTAGCTTAACAAATGTTCTACTGTATTCATATTCTTTAGGTCCTGACACCCCCCGAATTCAAACGCCCCCCCCCCCCCCGGGCCCAATTCAATTCTGGGGAAACCACTGGATCTGTGATATATATGAATGTATTGAGCAGAGTGTTGAATCTGTTTCTGTGAATTTGCACTTATAGTTCTTTGAGCAGTTGCCTATGTTGAATCTGTTGTTGCATAGTGGTTACTGTGTTTCTTTTCCTTCTGTAAGGGAGACTCAGCCATCATGCCTCCAACTTTGTGTGCGCATCTGTGTTTCCAGTCAGGATTTCGTGCTGCATCCACCATACACATCAAATGGCAATGAGGATTTAGAGACCCTTCTATGTATCAGGATAGCAAGCCAATCTATAACATTGCTTGCAACCCTGGAAGGAGGGAAAACGGGGAGGGGAGTCTGATACAACTGTGAGTACTCTGAACTACTGACCTAACAGCACGGAGGTAAAATGGTAGGCTATACGAGAAAAATTGAAGCCTTTGTCGGTGCCATGGAGGACTGGCCCACAAGAGGCTGAAGCAGTACATTGAAATAAATGAGATTCCCCGGGAAAACATGTAGCAGCTTTACTGGGTGAGATGGAAGGAAAAAACATGCAGTTTAGTACACAATCTGATCATCTCAGAGAAGCCAGCAAGCAAACCCTATAAAGAGATAGTGCAAATTCTTCAAGGACGCTTGCCACCCAAGCCTCTGATTATAGGAGAAAGGTTCAGGTTTCATTAAGCAGAGTCAGCTTGAAGGTGAATCCATTTCCTCCTTTGCAACAAGTTTAAAAAGACTGTCAGAACACTGTACTTTAAAGAATGGGCTTAAAAGGCCCTGAGAGACAGATCTGTGTGTGGACTGACTAACAAAAGCATAGAGAAGAGGCTCTTGACTGAGGAAAATCTTACCTGTAAATGCACAGTAGAAATTGGAGTAGTGATGGAAACTAGATGGCAAGGGATGCAATAGAATTGCATACCGGAAATAAAAGAGGTAAGAATGCATAAACTATCTGTGACCCAACACAAGAGCCAATCTGTTCAGCAGACAAACAGATGCTACTGATGTGGAAAAGGGTTCCATGCTCATTCTGACTGCCAGTTTAAATATACATATTGCAGAAACTGTAATAAAAAAGGACAAATCCAAGCAGTTTGTTCTGCTAAGAGAAATAAGGAAGAGACCGAATGAGAGTATAGAAAAAGAAATATCATTATATGTTTTGTAGACAGAGGTAGTAGTGACAAAGACTGCAAGAGTGGAGTAGCCCTGCTGGATATATATCGTGTGAGCAAAAATGACATCAGCATTCTGGGTGACAACTTGAGTGACGGGAAAAATGCTCAAAATGAAATTAGGCACAGGAGCCACAGAGTCCATTTTCTCATGTTCAGAAGATGCGAAAACATTTAAAAATACTGAAGTGAGGCAGACACCAAAGTTACCAAAACATATATGGGAGAAAAGATAGTGATAATTGGAGAAATGCACGTGAATGTGGAGTATAACAATAAGCAATGTTTATTAGATTTATTTGTTGTTGACTGGTTCTGCGGCCTCATGAATGGTTAGATAAGGTTCCACTGGATTGGAAAGCTATAAAGATGCAGTCACTTTCAGCACACCCCACAAAAACAAATGAACAGCAGCTGGAAGGGATACTAAGTCAGGTATTGTGAGTATTCACAGAGGTCACATGAACTCTTAACACACATGAAGGCTAAAATAATCCTAGCCGAGAAGGCGCAGCCCTAGTTTCACAAAGTTGTATCTGTCCTTTACAGTATTTACTCAAAAGTAGACACTGAATTGGAATGTCTGGAAAGAGACAGCATAATTTCAAAAGTGTTCTGAAGCGAGTGGGGCACTCCAGTTCCAACTGTAAAAAAAAAAAAAAAAAAAAAAGAGAAGATTCAACAAGGGAGCGTGGAGATTTTAAGGTCACCATAAAACCTGTACTGAAAGTTGAAAAATATACCTGCCTTGAACTAAAGACATTTTTGCTACACTAGATTCAGCCCAATTGATTTGTCACAGGCCTACCTATAGATGGAAGCTGAGAAAGAGTCTAAGGCT
>NC_133774.1:57596776-57617835 GCF_003597395.2 Chelonoidis abingdonii | reverse complement strand
GATGTACATAGCAGAGGGGCATTGCTGGCATATGATGGCGTATATTACATTGATGGACGTGCAGGTGAATGAACTGGTTATGGTGTGGCTGATCTGGTTAGGTCCTGTGATGGTGTCGCTGGTGTAGATATGTGGGCAGAGTTGGCATCGAGGTTTGCAAGGTATCTTGAGAACACAGTGTTATTTTGATGACATTACTGTGACCAGTGGAAGTGAAGAACATCTGTAAACCCTGAAAACAGTATTAAAATGTCTAGAAAAATATGGGTTTCAAGCCAATCGCATAAAATGTAAATTTTTCAAGGACTTGATAGCTTATTGTTGGCACATTACCGATGAATAAGGCCTACATAAATTTAGGAGAAGATTAAAGTGGTCCTGGAAACTCCACTGCCAAAAGATATGTCACAACTTAGATCATTTCTAGGATTTACTATATACTCCTATAGCTGATTTGTGTCAAGCCTAGCAACTTTTATTGCTCCGCAGAACTGTTTGCTGCAGTCTGGTCAAAAGGGGGTACGGTCATGTGAGTGTCCAAAAACCACCTTTCCTGGAAGCAAAACAATCAGACACTGCTTACACACTTAACCCATCCTAGCCTATCAAGTTAGCATGTGATGCTTCTTCACGTGCAATTGGAGTGGTTATATTGCACATCATGCCAGATGGCGGTGAGAGACCCATAGCATTTGCCTCAAGAGTTCTCACAGCAGCACAGCGTAACGATGCACAAATAGACAAGGAGGCTTTAGGTCTGGTACAGGATGTGAAGAAATTCAACCAGTATGTGTTTGGGAGGAAATTCATCCTTGTCACAGACCAGCAATCCTTCATCCAAGAAAGGGAATTTCTGTGACAACTGCAGCATGTATGCAATGCTAGGCTCTCTTCTTAGCTGGTTAGGTCTATGACATTGTATTCAAAAGAACAGAAGCATGCACAAATGCAGATGTACTATCCTGAATGCCCATGCTAGTTGAAGGGCAACCTGTAATAGGCACAGAATCTATCAAATTTGTTTCAGACTGAACACTGTTCCCCAGTGACTTGTAGTTTGAGGAAGAAACCAAGAGGCATCCTGCACTAGCTCAGGTTTATAAAGCCACTCTGAAGGGCTGGAAATATACTAAGAGCTCTTATCTGGCAGCCTTTTATGCATGCAAAAGTGAGCTTACCATACATCAAGGATGTGTCATGGGGAATTTGTGGTGTTATACCTAGTAAATTGTGCATAAGAGTACCATGTAGATCACCAGAGGGTCAAAAAAATGAAGGCACTTGACAGAAGTTTTGTATGGTCGCCAGGCATTGACCAACAAATAGAGCAATTTGCTAAGGACTATTCGGGAGGCCAACAGGTACCTGACATCCCTAAACCAGGGCCCTTACACCCTTGAATAGCTATCAGCTCCCTTGCAACATCTGCATATTTATTTTTCCAGGTTATTTTTGACAATGATGTATCTAGTGGTGGTGGATGGCCCAAAGTATTTTCATTTGTTTTTAGCATGAAAACCATCATAGCTGCATAGACAACAGAAAACCTTTGATGTTTGTTTGCGAAAACTGGAATGCGAGAACAAGTTGCGAAGGGCAACGGTCCTCAATTTATTCAGAAAAGTTTTGCTGGTTCTTGAAGAAAAATGGTCTTAGATGTATCACCATTGGCACCGTATCACCCAAGCACGATCATTACAGCAGAAGCTGGCACACTCTTGCTAGAATATCAAAATGTCATACATGCCACGAAAAACCAAACACCTGCATTGCTGATTATGGCCAAAATCTCAGGTCATATTTGAATGTATTAAAGCTAGATCTATGTCTACAAGTCAGAAATTGTCAAATAAGTCAAGCTGCACCTCGTGAGCTACAACAGGGTCAAACGGTGTTGGTGCATGATTATCGGGGGCGTGGTACATGGCTGCCAGCAATTGTTGGCATACAAGTGGTTACTTTGTCCTGTTCAGCACAAGTGGCACCCAATATGTTTGATGCTGCCACATTGACCAGTTGTGAGATTCAGGGATGACTTCGTGGCTGACAAAAGACACAAAATTCAGGGAGCCACCATCATCAGAAAACAAGAGAAATACAAATAGTAGCTCCAAAATGGAGCTACTATAAGGTGCTTGCGAAACGAATTGGAAAACCGTTCCCAGAGAGTGATTATTAGTGGTTCACAGTCAAGCTGGAAAGGTATATCAGGTGGGGACCTGCAGGGATCAGTTCTGGGTCCGGTTTTGTTCAGTATTTTTGTCAATGATTTGATAATTGCATAGAAAATACACTTATAAAGTTCTCAGACAATACCAAGCTGGGAGGGGTTTCAAGAGATTTGGAGGAGAGGATTAAAATTCAAAATGATCTGGACAAATTGGAGAAATGGTCTGAAGTAAATAGGATGAAATTCAATAAGGACAAATGCAAAGTACACTTAGGAAGGAACAATCAGTCTCACAGATAGAAAATGAGAAATGATTGCTTGTGAAAGAGTACTTCAGAAATGGATCTGGAGAATATAGTGGATCACAAGCTAAATAAGAGTCAGCAGTGTAACACTGTTGCAGAAAAAACAAACATCCTTCTGGGATGTACTAGCAGGAGTGTTGTAAGCCAGACACAAGAAGTAATTCTTCCAATCTACTCTGCGCTGATTAGGCCTCAACTGCAGTATTGTGTCCAGTTCTGAGTGTCACATTTCAGGAAAGATAAGGACAAATTGGAGAAAGTCCAGAGAAGAGAAACAAAAATGACCTATGATGCAAGACTGAAAAAACTGGGCACATGGCTACATTTGCAGATGTAAAGCGCTTAAACCAAAGCTGTAGTCTGTCCACACTGACAGCTGACAGCGCACTGGCATGGCCACATTAGCAGCTCTTGCAACGGCCGCAGAGAGCAGTGCTTTGTGGTAGCTATCCCAGCATGCAAGTGACTGCAACGTGCTTTTCAAATGGCGGGGGTTGGAGTGTGACAGTGAGTGTGTTGTGTGTATGCAGGGGGAGAGAGTGGGTTTTGGGGGGGCTGAGAGCATGTCAGCGTGCTGTCTTGTAAGTTCAGGCAGCACCAGACCTCCCCCCGCCTCTCTATCTCACACACAGCATTCCACAGTAATGGTTGCTTTGTCTCAGAGCAGATAAGCATGCCGGCTGTCAAACGGAGCTTGCAAAGGTCATATCCAAAACAATTACAAAAGTGGCCACTTGACCTAAGGGGATTATGGGATGTTTCTGGAGGTTGATCAGAGCGCAGTAATGCAACACCTCGTTCACACTGATGCTGGGGCGCTCCAGTGGGGGTGCATCAAATGTTATTCTAATCACCGAGGTGGAGTACCAGGAACGCTCTAGCCATGGAGTCAGAATGCTCTACGTGCCTTGCCAGTGTGGACAGGTAGTGAGCTAGTGTGCCTGGGGCTCCTTTAATGCACTGTAATTCATAAGTGTAGCCAAGCTGTGGTTTTGTTTAGTATGGAAAAGAGAAGACTGCGAGGGGACATAGCAGTTTTCAAGTACATAAAAGGTTGTTACAAGGAGGAGGGAAAAAATACTGTTCTCATTAACCTCTGAGGATAGGACAAGAAGCAATGGATTTAAATTGCAGCAACGGTGGCTTAGGTTGGCCATTAGGAAAAACTTCCTGTCAGGGTGGTTAAGCACTGGAGTAAATTGCCTAGAGAAGTTGTGGAATCTCCATCATTGGAGATTTTTAAGAGTAGGTTAGACAAACACCTGACAGGGATGGTCTAGCTAGATAATACTTAGTCCTGCCATGAATGCAAGGGACTGGACTAAATGACTTCTCAAGTCCTATGATTCTATTAGTGCCCAGGCTTGAAACAATAACCAATAACAATATACCAGAAAACAACTGTGGTGAATAACCAGCATCATCTGAGGGAACTTCTAAGTCAGACACACCACTTTATTAAGGAAATGTGCAAAATGTTGGCAGATGTAATCCAGAGGATAGAGGTAATGTCTGAATGTCTTGAGCAAAGTGTTGAATCTCTTCATGTGAATTCAGTTATAGTTCTTTAAGCAGTTGCTTATGTTGAATCTGTTATATAGTGATTACTATGTTTCTCTCTTCTGTATCGCAAAGGGGAGCTAGGTGTCATGGTTCCAATCTTGTGTAGAGGTCTGTGTCTCTAATCATGATATTATATCTGCTATACACAGTAAGATCTTTTAAGTTATGGTTGACACTGACAGAAACAAACAGAACTCATAGGTTAAGAAGCAGAGTTGCTTCAACTAAAGATACCAATGGATAATTGAGCAGGTCAATTATTCAGAGATTTTAGATGGTCTGTATAGCAACATGAGGGAGAAACTGTAGTATAGAGGGACAGATTTCTTATTTCTTTAACTCGGTAAGAGCAGGGGAAGCTGCCTACCAGACATACATTTAGGTACTTATTAGTGGGTGCTTTCAGTATGCAATGCAGATAAGCTGTATTGTATTTTAGTTACTACAATAACAGCTCCTAATAGGTTGTTATGAACAGTAAATGGACATCGTTATGGATACAGAAGATGTCCCAGCACTCAACGACTAAGTATTTTTGTGGCATAGTTTTACAGTCACCCCTGCGGTGATGGGGCACTGATGTTGCTCTTCTCTTAAACATTGCATTGCATCCATCTAATCACCATAGTATCTGAGCACTTCAACTAATCCATCTTAACTAGTTTGCATTTAAATCAGATGGGTCTTAATTTGCAGCACTGCTCACATTCTGCTTCATTCTCTGCTAACTCTTAATGTCCTCCTGTTTTTACAAATTCCATTTGGAGGCTGTGAGGGTAAGGGAAAAGAAAGGAAAATAGTTTGGTTGCCATTTTCATAACATGTGATAGCCGGTGAGCACTATATCTTGGGATATGAACTTTGAAATGTATGGCTGTACACTCACCACAAAGATAGCCAAACCTGAATGGCCCCCTTGGAGGGATTTCTTATCATAAGATGGGCTTGCAAAGGAGGGATATCTTGCAAGGGGTCAGAGAGAGACTAAAGCAGGCCAAACTGAACACCTGCAGCTGCTGTGTGCCTACATCTTCCATGAGAGTCAAAGGGAGCTGCAGGTGCTTGGGCCTCTTAGGATCAGGCCTTGAGGATCTGGGCGGAGTAAGCTTAAGTGGTTCAGAAACTATTGCATTGGGTAACTGGATTTTGTCTGTATTGTCCAGATAATCAACATTGAGTGGCACTTGCTACATAATAAATCTAAAGTATAGGGAAATCGATCCTTAAGATAACAGCCAAGTTCATACAAGGAGTCTCAGGGAGCCATATCAGGTATGAATCCAGCCCTGAATCTTTTCCATTTTCGTTTTGATGATATCACTGTCCTTTCAAAAGTACTTATTATTTTAAAAGCAATATAGAGCAAAAATAAACTTTATAGGGGTTTTATATTTTAATTTATTGAAAATAATATGCTTGACAATAAACCAAAAGCTGACAGAATCATATGAACATTGTGGTTCATCTTTCTTTAGAGAAAAGAACAACATCATTGTGAGAATAAAAATATTTTCCACAGTGTGAGTTCTCTGTTATCATTTTCCTTTGACTGCTTTGCACTATTATCATGATGGCCTTCCCTACTAGCATCAGGACTGCCATGCCACTGTCAATCTCTCTACAAAAGATTCCTGCGACTTCTAGCCTTTGATGCAAGAACATGCATTTTTTTGTAAACAAAAATGAGGACCGGCTCTGAATCATAATTGAGATGAAACAGTACTTGAAGCAATTAAGTTCTCTCCTGTAAAGAGTGGGTCAACATCCCTACAGGTTTTGGAGTGGTTTCAATATACTGCCTACAATTTGTTTTCCCTTTAGGGCCCCTTTTATAATATCTCTCAAGTTATTTTTTCCTGCAACCTCATTGCATGGAGAGTTTGAAACTTACCATTATATTTTTTTGATGAATGATGCTTTGTAAGCACAAAACTAAGAAACTATCTTACCAGAAGTAGTAACTCATATCTAGAACATACTGATCAGCTACGGAGTTATTTCCTGAATGAACAGAAGTAACCTTCCTTCATTGGTCTGAATAGTTGTACATTCTTTTACTGGGAAATATTCTCATGCGAGGACCTATTAAAAACTTTTCCTGTCAACGTGTACTCACAAATTGCATGGTTAGCAAAATCATACTGTGATCCCTTACTACAAGAAGAATTTGTCATACAATTTTTACAAGAACCAAAATACTTTGTGAAACAGAAGATCATACATACACAAGTCACAACATGTGAGTTCTGTGAACATCTTCCTAAACATTAAAAACCATCTATTGTAGTCAAGCATGTCCATTTCAGCAGCTGTATTCTTTACATTACTGGCTCAATTAGTGGGAAAGCCAAGTATAATACTAACTGGATATGGAAAAGTTCAACTTATTTATCTAGAAGAAAATATACAATGACTTACATTTTCCACACTGAATTAAACTGATAAGCTTCGAAACAGGAAATCCTGTCATGTTAAGAATATGGCAGGAAAATTTTTCTTAAGATTTAACCTTCCTCTTTACAGGAGTACCTACTCTAAACCTTTTATGTCTTGTGTGCTTAGAATCCAGAATTCATGCATGCAATGTATTTTCAATTATCAAACAAGATATGTTCAAAAAATGCAGATCTCTACACACAGCACTTCAAGTCTACTTCAGAACCTTCCTCAAAGGGCCAGAAAGCAGAGTGAGAGTAGATAGAGCAATAACCATTACAAAATGGGCCTGAATCTCAAAGTAATGATGCAGATATATATTAAAAAGGATCTTGAAAAATTGGCAAAAGTTCACACAAGAGCTACAAGAATTACCTGAGGTTTGGAAAACCTGCTTTGATAGACCAGCAAGTGGTCCCTAAGATGTAGTTTGGGTAATCGACAGTTCTAGGGAAAGCAGGGCAATATACTTGTCTTCGACCTTTCAGAACGTATGAGAACAAGTTAGAATGTTTCTCTTTTTAAAAGTATTATTGATTTCATAGTAGAGAAAAGAAAATAAATTAACACCTCCAAAGTACATATAATACTATAATCATCCTGGACCCTACTTTTCCATGATAAAAAAAATACTAATTCAATAAAAAATCCACAATTAAAATGAAATGCTGAACTTTAGTTTCTCTAGTCACAATATATATAGATATCAATTAAACCCAATGTTTTATTGATATATTTACAATTTTTAAGCTGACAGCCTGAGTCCTGCCACCTGAGGCTGACAGCCTAAGTTCTGTTGCCCAGGGCTCACAACCCAAGCCCAGCCCATTCTCCTGATTATCTGATCTAACTGCAGTCCCAATTAGACATCTTTTTCTCTTTCTCCCCATTTCCCCCCATTTATTCTTTACCTCTATGTTCCCCTTTCCTTTCCTACTTCATAGGAGAAAAAGAAAAGGAAAAAGGATAAGAGATTGAAGGTTGAAAGATGTGTTCCTTGTTTTCAGACAGCAGGGTAGCTGTGAAAAACAATTATTTTGTCTCCTTTGCTTTTTGGCAGGAGGAGCCATAATGCAATGCAGACAAAATCCTGACCTTCCATGAAGGAACTGCTCAGAGGAGAAGGGGAAATGGAATGGTGCCAGCTCTGCAGTTGGCACAAGAGCCATTTCCTAAGTGCTAGGGAGAGTTTCTGACCTGCTGACAGAAGAAAGATACTTGCGAAGGGGTCCCTATGTCCTCCTTCCCCCTAAAGCAACTGCACAGGACGGGGCAGGATTTGTTCCTTAGTAAGCAATTCTGTGTAGTATGGGATAGACAGTATCACAAACATCGAATACTTTAGTATTAGTGCATCTGAAGAAGTGGGTTTTTTACCCATGAAAGCTTATGCCCAAATAAATCTGTTAGTCTTTAAGGTGCCACCGGACTCCTCATTGTTTTTGTGGCTACAGGCTAACATGGCTACCCCTCTGATATTAATAATGTATTGCAGCTCTGCATCTTATTTTCCCTTAATAACTGATCTTTTCAGTCACTTACAAAAATTACCTCCATTCCCAGGCTGCAAGCTGATTCCATTTGGGTCAAAGAGGAACAGTTTTTTTCTAATATTATACACTAAACAAACAGCAAGGAATCAGATTGCTGAACTGGTTGAACTTTTCCATCTAGTTTTGTGAAAAAAATCTCATTCCAGATAGTGGGAAAGTCTGATGGGCATTCCACTATCACAAGAGTGGAAAGGGTTCCTAAACACACATGAACACTTTTTTATTGAAAGATATGCTTCATAATAAACTTAAAACTACTTCTGGTGATGTCTGTCTTGTGTTCTCTGTTTGGAGGAGATAATAAATGTTCAACCTTGCCTCTTGGACTGCTTTGTCTTACCCACAAAGTGAAGAAAATGACACTCTAATAGGAAAAAGAGACTTCTTTGAGAGCCCTTATTAATATATAAAAGACTGTTTTCCATTTGTCAAATTTGTAAATGCTTTGAACTACTCTGGCTTGCTGTAATTCTACTGACAGCAAAAGATTCAGAATCAGATGTGTAGTATCCAATTCCTTTATCTGTGCTATTTAAACCAGAGGGGGAAAGTCCACATGAGCAGTGCAGAAGTAGTTCTGTCTGCTTTAAAAGGGTTATTGTTGCTAGGAAACCACTACGTTGGTAATCCTTGTGTGCAGTGTGTCTATCTCACTTTCCATTATCATTGGCTCTTAGAGAGACACGTGGCATCAGGACAGGGAAAAGGATGAAATTGGTACACTCGGCATTCAAATATAAAGGCTTTTTAAAATGTCATAACAAGAAGCGCATATAATAATTTAATTTAGTGTATTTTTATTTCTGAGAGCAGGCGAGAGAGGGTTTATAGTTCTCCCTAGGCTGCACCTACAGGGGCAACAGAACTGTCAGAAATCAGTTCTTTAGTAATAACAATCTGCATTTGTATAGCATCCTTCCAATCATGTCTCAGATCATTATACAATTATCTACAGTTGGAAATTGGCCTCTATCAGAACTCTTGATCCAAAACCCATAAATCTGGGGAAGTTTGTATGCAGATCTGATCTTTGAAATAAAGTTTTTTTTCTATAATTGGAACCAGAACCCCAGATCTGTACACTGCACATTTTGGGAAATCTGGACCTGAACTTTGTGGCTCAGGCTCATTTACAGCTATGATATGAGTCTGTCTTATCTAAGCATGCATAAGGTGTCAAATCACTATAGTTCATTTGTCTATGACAATATGCCTAAAATTGGCATCTGAAGCATTCCAAAGTCTAAATTGGAGGCGTTAAACATATAACCTACAGACTGGAAGTGACCTACTAAAAGAGTTTATTTGTCTGCAGGACATATTCAGATTTGCCATAAGCTAAGCTTTCATTAAAAAAGTATGTTTCAAGATCTCATGGTTGCAAAGGAAACCTTCCAAAAAAGAACAGAGAGTAAATTGATGCAGTGATTTCTTCCTGAGCCTGAAGACAGCTTCAATCAATTTCAGAGGTGAGAACTCCTCTGACCCTTATTAATTTGCTTGGCATATCAATTCTAAAACCCAATAACAACACTTTAGTGTCAACATTGACTAATCACCTATGGATCATTTTAGTGGACAGCATAGGATAGAGGGTAGGAGAGACACCCCCAGTGAGATTAGTATTGGGAGTTGCTGCAAGGAAAGAAGTGCAACCAGAAAGCAACAAAGAGTCACAGGCAAGACTGGAAAGGTGGAGAAGGAAGAGAAAGAAGGGATAGAAATAGCTGTGGTTCAAGGTGCGCATATTTTCTCAATGAGTGATGTTGAACTTGCAAAAATAAGTAAATATTTAGTTACTACATAAAGGCAAAATTTACCCCTTGAGCCTTATGCAAACCTCCCGTTGACATCCATGAGAGTTCTGCTGTTGTTCAAGTGGAGTATGTGGTCTTAAATATACCCTGTCCCACTTACGATAAGGAATTCACCCCTTTCTGCTGAATGAAATTTGATATCTTAATTAAAAAAAAACTAATTCATTCTAAACTTACTTAACCATTCTTACAAATCAGGAAAGATAAAGGTAAGTCTTTAAAACCACATATTTAATATACTTTTCAAAATTATATATTATTAAATGCAAAACACTGTTAATGCAATACTATGGCTGAGATTTTAAATATACAACAGTCAGAACATTCAAAGTTAGGTTCTGGTCCCCTTGCACTTACATAATAGTCTGTGTTAATGTATATGCTTTTAATGATCATGTCTTTATATTGTATATGCAAAGTGGCTGAATTAGAATTGTGTTCACTTATTTCCTTTATAGGGTTTCTCTCACCACAGTCAGCTACATTTACATTGAGTAGTGCCTTACCATACAAGTAATCCCACTGATTTCAACTGATCAATTTGCAGAGTAGCTGTCACACAGAGGCCCATTGGTGCCAGCTAGAAAAGGGTTCATTGCTCTGTGTCAGCAACTCCTAACGGGCCTGACAAACTCACTACACTTTACACACCACCCTCATGGTATTAATTATAAATAGTGTCTTGTAAGGTATCAGATGAAAACTGGTAACACACTGGCTATCATAAGCATTGTGAGATGCATATCCGGATGGTATGCAAGGAGTTAAGTGTACCTTTGAAAAATGTTTTAACCTGTGTAACAAGGAAGAGTTAACAAACAGTTTTTCTGACAGACTATGCATATCTATTCATCTATCCCTATCTCTGATATAAATTAAGCTAAATAGGAGCTAGATTTGCATTCCAAATCAACATGAGGATATAATATCAATCAAAAAAGGAACCATGGGGGCTTATCCTGACTCTGGGGACAAAACAATTCATTTTGGGCAATATGTAGAGAAGCAAAAAGCCATTTTGGTATCCATTTACTGAAGGCTGGTCTACACTGGGAACTTATATCAGCATAGCTATGTCGCTCAGGGGTGTGAAAAATCCACAGCTATGCCGCTGTAGCATTTCAAGTGCAGACAAGCCTTTAGGAAACCTCTTGAAGGGCATGGGATATAATGAAAACTTGGGTCCTGGTTTTGACTGAAAACCAGCAGCTCTGTCAAAGACTGAATCCTTGGGAGAAAATCTACGTTATTAATTATAGACTTAGGATTGCATTTTATATATTACCATTTATGTTTCCACCTATTATCTTTACTCACTATCTCTTAAATATTAACCTCTGATAATAAACTTATGATTGATTCATTATAAATATATTTCAGTGCTATATTATTATAATCTAATCCTGAGTTGTACTAGTCAAGCTGTGCGTATACTGTTCCTTTGGGAATAGTGAACTGGTAATTACTGAGAGCATCCTGTGACAGAAACTGGATGCTACAGGGGATACTTCAGAGGAGCTTAGGGACTGTGTACACCAAATGTTAACCTTGAAAGGCAAAATAAGGGCTGTGAAGGTCCTAAGTAGATTGTTTGGGTGGCTAACTATAAGAACCTGCAGTGCAAACACATGGAACCATGAGGGTTCTGGACCACTGATGCTGCCATGTCACCACAAGATGCTTAGGCTAGGCTCCCGCCAGAGGACCTGTGAACCTGGGCTCTGCAGGAAGTACTGCCCAGCAGGACCTGAGTGGCAACTCCTTGCAGCCCACCTAGTGGCTGGCACTGGTACTTAAGCCAGGAAGCCATGATAGGGAGTTGTTTGAGCAACAATACAGGCTACCTGCTTCTCTTGCTTCAGACCTTGTGTGCATGAGATCCCAGCCTCTGGCTTCTGACGCTGTCTGCCTCCTGATGCCTGACTCTTGGTTTACCCTCTGGCCTGTCTCAGACTTTGACCCTCTGGTCTCAGCCTGATTCCCAGCTCCTGCTCTGACCACAAGGTCTGACCACCCATGACCCAGTCAAGACAGTTTTCTCAGACCATCTTTCATGTGCCCCCCGCCCCCAAAATCCATCTAAACCCTTCACAAATGATGGAGAGGTCAGGCTACCTTTCAACCAGGCCCTGCAGGATCAAGTAACCTGCCCGCAAGCAGAGAACCTTGCATTATAGACCCATGCTATACAGTGTGTGCTGGAAGCACAGAACCTACTCAAGCAAGTAGCCCAATTGCATACTAAGGTGGCCCAGCTCACTGCAGAAGCACAGACCATATGCAAGCAATTTGCATGCTTATAGGGAGAAGTTGCGATACTATGTGCCTGAATGGACCATGTATCACTGGAACCACCCCCTGCAGTGCCACTACCTAAGTAATTTGATGGCAATCATTGAAAATTCTGCAGTTTCCCAAACTAATGCAGACTGCTTTTCCTGCTTCACCACCACACAAACCCCACAGACCAGACTAAGGTAGGGCTAGTAGTCAGCCTGTTCTCCAGCAAAGCTCTTGACTGGGCCTCCCTCCTGTTGGAGCAGAATGTCTTAGTACTTTCTAACTAGGATGCCTTCATGACCATCTTCAATGACCCGCATCACATCTGGTCTGCAGAGGCTCCCCTCCAGACGTTTCACCAGGGACAAGGGCTGGCCACCCTACATTGCCCACTTCCAACAGCTTGTCATTGATGTTAAATGGAATGAGGCAGCCCAACTTCACCTCATCATTAAGGCCCCCCAGGGGAATTGGTAAAAGATGAGTTAGCCCGCATCGAAAACCTTAGGCACTTTCATTGACCTTGCCTTGTGCATTGACTCTCAGCTTTGTGAGCAGAAGGAGGAAAGAGTAGATGGCCTGACATCCCCACACTCGGCTTCCATGCCAAGACTTGTGGGACCAAGTTCCAAACCTGTGCAAGTCAAGCAAGGCCTCCAATGGTTGACCCTGTATGAGAGAGAGCATCAACAACAGCTGAACCTCTGGTTTCTTTTACTGTGGGGAACCAGGACATGCCCTGGCCACCTGCCCAGCTTGAAAGAACTTGGGGACCAGGTCCAAAAGAGGGGTACAGCCTGGGCACCACTAGAGCTCCATCCTTCAGAACCACCCCCACCCCTACCCTCAAGTAGTATTCGACCAGTTGCTTCTGCAGTTGTAGGTCTTAGGGCAGGTGCAGCAGACCCTCTCTCAATTAGCAAAGATAGACTCTGGGGCTGCTGCCAATTTTATGGATGTTAAGGCAACCAAAACCCTGCAGATCCCCCTCTGACCAAAACCTTCACCAGACCTGGCGGATCACCCAGACCAGTGATTTAGGAGACTGTCCTCTTAGAGAAAGGGCACCAAAAAACAATGTGCTTTGGTGTGATCTGCACCCTGTTCCTCCTGATAACTCTTGACATTTCTTGGTTTGAACAGTGCAATCCATGTATCTCCTGGTGGCAGAGGAACATTAGCTTCTCCTCTGAATCCTGCCAGAAAGCATGCCCCAATGAAGCAACCAACCCCTAAGTGACCCAAGCCTAGGGCGGGAAGAGACCCTCAGAAGCAGAGATGGCAGGATTTAGCCATGTGGGAGCAGCTCCGGGATGAGTATCATGACTGCATGGATGTGTTCGAGAAGGAGAATGCAGACTTACTATCCCACAAAGTCTACAACTTCCTGATAGGCCTACAGCCCAGGCAAAGTTACCACATAGACAGCTATATTCTATGTCTGAACCAGAATTGAAAGTGTTACATGGGTATATCCAGGAATACCTCACCAAGGGCTTCATTCAGCAGTCTACCTTGCCAGACAGAGCACCAGTTGTTGTTGTTGTGAAGAAAAACAGGTCATTTTGCCTCTGCGAACCAAGTGACTATACATAACTGGTACCCCTTGCCACTCGTTCTGGAACTGCTGGACCAGCTGAGGACAGCCAGGGGCTTCACAAAAGTGCATCCCCCCCCCACCCGAAGATCTAATTTAATGTGCATAAGACCTGGTAACAAATGGAAGACTGCTTTTTGTACCTGATATTGGCACTTTGAATACTTGGTGATGCCATTTGGCTTGATGAACATCCCTGCAACTTGTCAACATTTTGTAAATGATGCGTTCTGGGATATTATGGATCATTACATGATTATCTTACTTGAAAATCTACTGGTATTTTCTGAGAACCAGGAGCAGCATTACCATCATGTCTGGTCCATCCTGGAGAGACTACAGAAGCGTGGGTTGTACACCAAATTGGAGAAGTGCCACTTTGACTGGGCCACCAGTGAATTTTGGGGGTACATCATCTCCCCGGAGGGAATCCAGATGGATCTGCAGAAGGTGGAAACCATCTGTAACTGGACAACACCCCAGACCCTCCAGGAACTTCAACGTTTTGAAAATTTTTATAGGAGATTCATTGATGACTTCTCTCAATTAATAACCCCCATGACTTCCCTCCTGTGCAAAGCCATGCAATTTGCTTTGCCGCCTGAAGACCAGCTAGCTTTTGACCAGCTAAAGGCTGCCTTCACCACAGCCCTTGTTCTTGTTCTTTTCTTGGTTCGAGTCTACGATTACCTACTACCTGAGAAGGCAAAAGGAGAAAATCAATGCTCTATCTTGGAAGGGGAAATACTATTGGGGAAGTGAAAAACCGACTTCCGAGCCCCCTGCCTCAAGTCTGGTACCTTTGCCAATGCCACAATCAAGCAAGATCTGCTCTCATCCAGTCTGTCTCAAAGGAAGATCCATTTGTTCAAGGGACACGGCCTCTGCCATTGCAGGGCTAAGATGTACTTTTACACGTGGGATGGAATAACATACTTTGACGAGCACATGTATGTGCCCCAGGGTGCCCCCAATTGGAGGTGCTATGGCTGTGCCATGATGCTCTATTGGCAGGTCACTTTGGCTGCTGGGAGACCTCCCACATGGTTGCCCATTTTTTCTGGTGGCCCCACATGTGGGTTGAGGTCCAAGCATATGGGGACTCCTGCCAGTGATGTGCACATATCAAGATGCCATGATGTGACACCTTAGCAAGTGGTCCTCTATCAGCCCAGACTTTATTATGGAGCTCCCATCGTCTGATGGCCATACAGTAGTCTTGATGGTGTGGACTGCCTGACCAAAATGCCCCACTTCATCCCCAGCAACCAGCTGCCTTCTCTGAGACTACCATCCAACTCCTACTGCACAACATAGCTTGGCTCTATGGACGTCCAGACTACATAGTTTCTGACCAAGGCCCACAATTCACCTCTTGGTTTTGGGATGAAGTGTTCAAGCTACTGGATATCCAGATACCCACCTCCACTGCATACCACTTCCAAACAGATGGATGGACAGAATGGGTGAACCAACTACTGGAACAGTACTTGAGGTGTTTCATAAATTATCATCAGGACAACTGGTCCACATTTCTGCCATGTGCAGAGTTCTCCTACGATAATGCTGAGCATGCCTCTATGAGTCGGAGCCTCTTCTTCACTAATTAAGGGTTCCACCTCCTTTCCATCTGGGTGTTACCAGCAGCCTGCCGGAATGCACCCACCAACTGGGTTCAACAGATGTATCTGATTGAGAAAGAACTCAACAACCACCTAGAAGGGGCAAAGAAGGCCTACAAGAGGCTTGCAGACCATCGGTGACAAGAAGCTCCAGTATTTACAGTAGGCTGGAAGGCATGGCTCACTATCAAACAATTCCAGAACAAGCGATCCTCCCACATATTGGACCAGCAATTCTTGGGACCCTTTCTGATTGCCAGACACATTCAAACCCCAGTTTCCCCCATCTCTCAAAACATACCCAGTTTTCCAGGTTTCCCTTCTGAAGCCCTATATGGAGAACCCCTTCCCTGACTACTACCTCCACCAGTTGAAATCCAGGACCAAAAGGAATATGAAGTTCATGCCATCCTCGATTCCCAGCTGCCTGTACAAGCTAGTGGACTGGGAAGGTTATGGTGCTGAAAAGTGCACTTGGGAGCCTGCCTCCCATGTTCATGGCCCTGACCTGCTTGAAGAATTCCACAAAGGTCACCCAGACAAGCCTAGGATCAGCACCACCACAAAGTGGGGCTTGAAAGGGAGATGATGTAAGAATCTGCAGGGCTAGAACATGGGACTCTAGGAGATCTTGACCACTGATGCCTCCACATCACCACTGGAGGCTTAGGCTAGGAGGACTTCTGAGGCTAGGACCAACAGAAAGTACCACCCTGTGGGACCTGAGTGGCAGCTCCTGGCAGCCCACGGATCGCCCGACACCTGTACTTAACCCAGGAAGCCATGACAGGCAGTTGTCTGAGCAACAACATACACTGCCCACCTGTCTTGCTTCAGACCCGGCATGCACGAGATCCCAGACTCTGGCTTCTGACCCTCCCTGCCTTGTGATGCCTGACTCCTGTTTTGCCCTCTGGTACCTGACTCAGCCTGACTCCTGCTCTGACCACTAGATCTGACTGCCCACAACCTGATCATGGTACTAACAGACTGGAAGTGTGAGGGAGCTGACACGCAGTTTAGCACCAGAAAGTCTCTCTCTCTTTCTCTCTCTGAGGCAGGGCAGTAACACGGGACTCAGTCCTGGGCAACCCAAGGAAGTGTAACCATCAGTACTACTCAGAATAAACAAGGATGGCAGAATCTGGCTCTAACTGTTCATTCAATGTGAGGACAATTAATTTTCAAATATGCTAAAATGGAATGTGTGTCCCTATGTTATATACATTCATAGTACTTTGTTTTGTAAGTGGAGCAGAGTTAGGGCTATACATGCAACTTTAAAGGCAGGTTAAATTTGGGACTCAACAACTTCACAGTTCTCAATAGCATTAAATGTGTTATCAGGGCAAGAAAAAAAGTCACTTTAATGTGGGATGTTGTAATAGATGCCGTTGAAGGTCTCAAGGCTTTCTTTCCTCAGGCTCCAGATGTTCTTTCATCAGCAACTTTCATCAGCTCTTCCCTCTCCCTTCACCTTCAGACTAAACTGTTATCTGTATAAGGTTCATGACAAGAGATAAAATCGGCTTTCAAGGTTTGATACAGTCCCACAAACGTGAATGAGAATTAGGCCATGGACTTCAGTGGGAATAGGATCAGGCCCTTAGATACCAAGATCATAGGCACCTTCGAAGTACCTAACACAGGTAATATAGAAGCAATGACATCTGCTTTGAGAAAGAATAAAAGGAATCTCTCCTGAGCTCACAAACAGTTTTAGACTTGCTGCAATTGTCCCATCTTTCTATCCAGGACAGTAACAGGATCTCTCTCTCTCTCTCTCTCTCTATATATATACACACACACACGTGTGTGTTGTATCTTGTCTCTTTGCACTATTGTGTAACATTTTGACAGAATAAATGTGAAATAATACTAAACTATTATATAGCACTTTTCATCTGTAGAGCTCACCACACCTTATAAAGGCCTGGTCTACACTACGCGTTTAAACCGAATTTAGCAGCGTTAAACCGAAGTAACCCTGCACCCGTCCACACAACGAAGCCCTTTATATCGATATAAAGGGCTTTTAAAACTGATTTATGTACTCCTCCCCAACAAGGGGAGTAGCGCTGAAATCGGTATTGCCATATCGGATTAGGTTTAGTGTGGCCGCAATTCGACGGTATTGGCTTCTGGGCGGTATCCCACAGTGCACCATTGTGACCGCTCTGGAAAGCAATCTGAACTCAGATGCACTGGCCAGGTAGACAGGAAAAGCCCCGCGAACTTTTGAATTTCATTTCCTGTTTGCCCAGCGTGGAGCTCTGATCAGCATAGGTAGTGATGCAGTCCCAAATCCAAAAAGAGCTCCAGCCAGGGCCGGTGCAACCATTTAGGCGGACTAGGCTGTTGCCCAGGGTGCCAAGATTTGGGGGCACCAAAAAGCGGCACCCCCCAATTTTTTTTAAATGGCTGAGCAGCCACTGCTGCTGGGACAGAGAGGGAGTCTGAGCTGCCGGTGACAGTGGCTGCCGGCAGCCCAGGGCATCCCCTGGGCTAGTGTGCCGCCATGGCAGCCGGCAGCCCAGGGGTCCCCCCGGGTCAGCACGTCGCTGCGACAGCCGACAGCCCAAGGGCCCCCCCGGGTCAGCGCGCCGCCACGGCAGCCCAGGGGTTCGGGCTGCCCACAGTGTGCTGACCCAGGGGAATCCCTGGGCTGCCGGCAGAGGCTCAGAATCCCTCTCCCTCCCAGAGCAGGGGCTCCAGCCTATGTCATTTTTCTCATTGCCGGCGGGGGCGCCGGCGGCTGGACAGAGCTGCGCAGCTCTGCTTAGGGCATGTGGCAGGAGCCCTGTTAGGGCAGCGCAACACCAGGGCTTCTGGAGGAAAGCGGGGGCTGCCCCCTGGCTCAGCTTCCACGTCAGCCCCAGCGAGGGGCATGGAGAAGAAAGTCAGTCGTTGTGTACCGTCTGCTACTGTCATAGGTGCTCTGGGTTGGCCTATTGCCTGAGGTCGGCAGGGGCGCAAAGACAATAATGGGAGACTCCCTGGGTCATTCCTCCTTATGTTTTATCTAAAATAGAGTCAGTCCTGCCTAGAATATGGGCAAGTGTACTAGAGAACCAGTGTATCAGAGAACTAGAGAGCACAGCTGCCTCATCAGATCAGTCCGCAGAAATGAAGAGCTGCATGCCATTCGTAGGGCGTGCTCCTGCAACAACTCCACCCGTTGCTTCCCTCCTCCCCCAACCCTCCTGGGCTACCCGTTGCAAGTGTCCCCCATTTGTGTGATGAAGTAATAAAGAATGCAGGACTAAGAAACACTGACTTTTTAGTAAGATTAAATGAGGGGGAGGCAGCCTCCTGCTGCAATGATAGTCAGCAGAGGAAATGAAATGGTGCGGGGGAGAGGAGCCTAGCCTCCCGCTGCTTTGATAGTCCAGGCAGTACAGAATCTTTTCTTTAGACATGAAAGGAAGGGGCTGACGGAGCTCAGCTCCCAGTTGCTATATGAAGATGGTTACCAGCCGTTCTGTACCATATGCCGGGAATGACCGGGAGTCATTCCTATTTTTACCCAGCGGCCCCTGCGACCTCACCGAGGCAGCCAGGAGCATCTCACGAGATGATGAGGACGGCTATCAGTTCATTTGTACTGTACTGTCTGCCACGGGGAGGGGAGAGGATGCTGCTGTTCAGTGCCGCAGCACTGCGTCTACTAGCAGCATGCAGTTAGACATACAGTGACACTGAAAAAAGTCAAGAAATGATTTTTTTTCCCTTTTCTTTCACTGGGGAGGTGGGGGTAAATTGATGAGATATACCTGAACCACCCGGACAATGTGTTTGACCCTACAGGCATTGGGAGCTCAGCCAAGAATGCAAATGCTTTTTGGAGACTGCGGGACTGTGGGATAGCTGGAGTTCTCAGTACCCTGTCCCTCCCTCCCTCCATGAGCACCCATTTGATTCTTGCGGTTCCGTACGCTTGTCGCACAGCACTGTGCTGTGGCCTCTGTCTATCATAGCCTGAGATTTTTTCAAATGCTTTGTAACGGAGCTGTGATAGAACAGATTTGTCTCCCCATACAGTGATCAGATCCAGTATCTCCCATCGGTCCATGCTGGAGCCAGGGTCGGGCAAGGATATTTTTGCGCCCTAGGCAAAACTTCCATCTTGCGCTTCCCCCTCCCTAAAATCACATACATTATACACATACACGGTCACAAAGAGTGTAACATGTTAAATTTCGATTTATGTTTCCGTGCTTCAAGTTTAGCAAATTAGAAACAAGTTCCTCCAAGTCAATGCTGTGAGCAATGTCATGTTCTAGTGACAAGGTAGATAGCCCAACAAGTCTTTGTTGCAACATTGATGTTCGCATGTATGTTTATCAACGAGCTTCGAGAAGCTTTGCTTTCCACTGGTCACAGAAACTGGAGAGTCAAGAGGATGCCAAAGAGCATATACTGTGTAGGACACTATCTGTCAGCTGGGGGCAGGGCTGTGTGGAGGATGGCGTCACGGGGTTTCCAGCTCAGAGGGACTGGGCTCAGAGCTGGGGGTCAGGGCTGCGGGGGGGATGGGGTCAAGGGGTTTCCAGCTCAGAGGGACGGGCTCGAGCTGGGGGTCAGGGCTGTTGCGGGGGGATGGGGTCAGGGGTTTCCAGCTCAAGGGACTGGGCTCGGAGCTGGGTCAGGCTGCGTGGGGGGGGATGGGGTCAGGGGTGCCTGGGGCACTGGGGAAGCTCAGCTCTGCAGGCTTTTGTTCTCTCCAGCCATTCAGGCACAAGGGGACGCGGGAGCAGGAGCAGGAGCGGGACCAGCAAGGACCAAGGGCAGGAGCACAGGCAGCTGAGGCCAAGCTGTGGGGAGCACTTACTTACCTTGCCCAATGCATGAGCATCGGGGTCCTCTTTCTTCCTCCGCTCCACCAGACCACCCTGAGGCTCTTTTCTCTCTCCATGCCCTCGCTGGGGCTGATGTGGAGGCTGAGCCAGGGGGCAGCCCCCGCTTTCCTCCAGAAGCCCTGGTTGTGGCACTGCCCTTGCAGGGCTCCTGCCATGTTCCCTAAGCAGAGCTGCGCAGCTCTGCCCACCGCCGACGCCGCCCACCAGCAACGAGAAAAATGGCATAGGCTGGAGCCCTGCTTCTGGGAGGGAGAGGATTCTGAGTCTCTGCCTGCAGCCCAGGGATCCCCTGGTCAGCGGGCTGCGGCGCGCCTGAACCTCTGGGCTTGCCAGCGGCAGCGCCTTGACCCAGGGGCCCTGGGCTGCGGCTTGCCGCTGGCGGCGCACTGACCCGGGGGGGGGCGCGGCCCTGGGCTGCCGGCTGCCGTGGCGGCGCACTGACCCGTGGGGGGGGGCGGCCCTGGGCTGCCAGCTGCCGCGCGGCACACTGACCCGGGGGGGGGGCCCTGGGCTGCCGGCTGCCGCCCGTGACCCAAGAGACGCTCTCGGCTGCCAGCTGCTGCGGTGCAGCGCGCTAACCCAGGGGGGGCCTGGGCTGCCGTGGCGTGCGCGCTGAACCCGGGGGGCCCTTGGGCTGTCGGCTTGTCGCAGCGACGTTGCTGACCCGGGGGACCCTGGCTGCCGGCTGCCATGGCGGCACACTAGCCCAGGGGATGCCCTGGGCTGCCGGCAGCCCACTGTCACCGGCAGCTCAGACTCCTCTCTGTCCCAGCAGCAGTGGCTGCTCAGCCATTTAAAAAAAATTTTTGGGGAGGTGCCGCTTTTTTGGTGCCCCAAATTCTTGCAATCTCTCTCTT
>NC_133774.1:57571916-57596751 GCF_003597395.2 Chelonoidis abingdonii | reverse complement strand
GACTGATAACCGTCATCTCATCGCCAATTTACAGTGGCATGGCAGATGGTACAAAAGGGTTGGTAACCGTCTCTGCTAGCTTGCAAAGGCAAATGAATGCTGCTGTGTAGCACTGCAGTACGGCCTCTGTCAGCAGCATCCAGTACGCATATGGTGACCGTGACAAAAGACAAAATGGGCTCCATGGTTGCCATGCTATGGCGTCTGCCAGGGCAATCCAGGGAAAAAGGGCGCAAAATGATTGTCTGCCGTTGCTTTCACAAAGGAAGGAATGAGTGACGACATTTACCCAGAATCACCCTCGACACTGTTTTTGCATCATCATGCATTGGGATCTCAACCCAGAATTCCAATGGGTGGGGGGAGACTGCGGGAACTATGGGATAGCTACGGGATAGCTACCCACAGTGCAAAGCTCCAGAAATCGACACTAGCCTTGGTACATGGACGCACACCACCGAATTATTGTGCATTGTGTGACTGCGTGCACTCGACTTTACACAATCTGTTTTACAAAACCGGTTTATGTAAAATCGGAATAATCCTGTAGTGTAGATGTACCCAAAGGAATCTAATCATCATTCTTCCTTTTTTACAGATGGAAAAACTGGGGGGAAGTGAAGTGACCAAGGTCAAACTATTTCAGTGGCAGAGTCCAGATTTTCTGATTCTTAGTCCACTGGATCATACTTGTGGAACCCCTATTTTGCCTTGCTCAAGGATAGCAGTAATAAATCATTGAATAATTATTTAAATCCAAACAATCAGGTTTCTTGTCATGTTGCATATTTGACAGTAATTTGAACAGGGATTGAATATTTAAGATGAGAAATTGAAGCACTTCTTTTTATCCAATATATTCTGCTGCCAAGAAATGGAAACCACATGCCATCTTCCTTTATACCTACCTCTTTATCCTTTACAACCTCTTGAGCAAAAACAATCTTATTGTTACATACACACTACTGGGGGAGAAATTCCTTTTGAGAAATATGTTGAGGACTTAACCATGGCAACAACAACAGCACCAGCAAGAGCACAATTATATGAGAATCTTACAGTAATGAAGACACAAAAGTGTATAGAGCTCTTTTAAAGAATGGAAGGTTCTTGAAATCTAAGAGTGGGGAAACTTTATCAACAGCAGTCAGAACCTCATCTGGCTCATATTGAAGGCAATGGGTATTTTATTCTGGATCTGAATAATGGGCAATTCACTCTTCCCTAGTGTCTGTCAGGGTGGCATACTAATAGAATACCACTTACAGTAAAGATTTTGATTTGCGCATAGGAGCCGACTTTCCAACGTGCCTGGGGTGCTTGACCTCTGGCTCTGTCCCAGGTCCCACCCCCACTCCACCCCTTCCTTCAAGGTCCCTCCCCCACCCTGCCTCTTCCCATCCCTGCTCCACGCCTGCCCAGACTCTTCCCGCCCTGTTCCGCCCTCACTCCTCCCCTACCCTCTCAAAGCCTCCTGCCAGCCACAAAACAGCTGATCACGGTGGGCGGGCGGGCGGGGGAGTTGCTGATCAGTGGGGCCACCAGCAGGCAGCAAACATGGGGGAGCAGATAGGGGGCCACCGCCATTTTTTCCCCATGGGTGCTCCAGCCCTGGATTTGAGAAAGAAACAAAGATGACAGTAATTGTTGAGTCCCACATTACAGGCTGTGTCTTCTACTCTGCTATGAGACACAAAGGATATGAAACTGGCACAAATTCCAGTCAGATCTGGCCAGTACGTGTGAATGAGTATTGTGTGTGTTGGAGGAGAAGAGGTATTACTGTTTGTTTTCTCAGCAATCTCTTCCCCAGAGCAGTAGGAGCCCTTCACTCAAACACTATGCAATTCAGTTCTGTGGATTTTTGTAAGGATTAGCCAGCCCAAGGAGGAAGGAGAAAACATGCACTCTACACAGCATTACAAATCCATCAATAATAGCTCCCTCTTCACCAGGCATACTTCTCCCCCGCTGGAACTCCAAACCCCTCTGCTTCCCAACCCAATCCATTTCATCACTCACCTGCCCTTCTTTCCCTGCCCTCCCTCTGTCCCCCTCCCCTACACCCCGCCCAATAGATTCTTAGTCCTTATCCAGTTCTAAGTCAAAAGTCCTCTGCCACAGGAAGCTTTTCCCTTCCGGAATCATCCAACTATACATACAAGTTCTATGCTGGTGGAAATGCCATGTGCGAATAGGACCATATCCATTTCCTATTGTATTGCTTTCTGTTTCTCAGGTCCAAGTCCATGAGCAGTTCCTTGGTGCCAGGACCAGAGGAGCATTTATATGCATAAATGTGTGACCATTATTTATACCTTAAGGTAACTTTCCTAGGAAATAGCTTAGCAAATCTCTTGTTCTCTGTCAGATAGTGAAATAACTCAGGTAGCACATTTTTAAAAGCCTAAGCAGTTGGATAATTTTTATTACTTCACCAGTTTGCTCTGCTGTTTCAATACTCACATAACTCTGGACAAATATTCCAGCACATATGATGCTTAATGGCAAAATAAAACATTTTCATAGTCTGCAAACTTTTACACTTGATTGGTTAGAGCAATTGATTAATAGCTTTTACAGCTAGCTATGAACATGAGATTATAATACTAGTAAAATTAATACTGCATTTCTAATTCTCCTGCCTCTGCACAATTCGCCCAACAAGCCATTTCTGCAGTTCATAATTAAGATGTACTTTTCACTTCTAGATTTTAGTTTCAAGTTTAATTTTCAGTTGTTGTAGTGTCTTTTTGATTCAGATAATAAGCTTTATTAATACACTTTTCTGGTTGACAGAATTATTAAATAGATTGTACTGCTTTCTCTAAAAAAAATTAGAATAAGTTATTACTACTTCTCAACAACATTTTGAATTGAAGTGATTTTGCCAATATGTTAAAATGGTGTTTCTAGATAAGCAAGACATGAGAGCATGACCCTAGAATCCCTTTATGCCAACTGGCAAAGGACACACTGTTATGTAATAATAAATCCCAGCAGGTCTGACAAACTCACTACACCCAACACATTGTTGTCAGAATACTTATCCAAACACTGGCTTGTAAAGTATTATTTGAAAACTGGTGACATGCTGGTCATGAATATCATTGTGTGATGTATGCATGGATTGTGTATGAAGAGTTAGCAGGGTGCTGGAAATGTGTTCTGAAAACATGTTTTGGAAGCAGTTAATAAACAAGCCTGCCCCTAAACAAAGGAATGTGGGTTTACTTGTCTGCATAGACCAACCAGGTTTTCTGGCCTAAATGAGAGAAGAAAAGGGACTCCTTTGTTACCTACCACTTAGACGATGAAGAGGGCAACACCCTTTGATTCTGTGAAGAGTGGATCCTCCTGCCTGAGGAGCTAAAGATGCTGATAGTTTGATGTAAGTGAGACAGCTGCTTAGGCAAAGACTGTAGCTTGCAAAAGTTAAGTTTTAGCATGTTGTTTTTTTATTTTGTTCGTAATCACACTGTCCCTTTTCCTCTTGTTTAGTATCACTTAAACCTATGTTCTTTAGTAAAACTCATTTTTAGTTTTATTATAAAACATCTCCGTGCTGTTTAAAATGTGGGTCCTCACCTAACATGACAGGCTGGTGTGCACACTGTCTCTTTGGAGGAAACAGCTTTAGTAATTTTTATAAGTGTCCAGTCAGGATTGGACACTGTAGAGAGACATCTTTGGGGTACTCAGGAACTGGGGTTTAGGGTTGACACCTTTCTAATTTCTGAAAACCTGAAGCTGCCTTTTCCCATAAGGCCCCACCCCCAGGTCATTCCTCTCTACCCCTCCCCCTGTCACTTGCTGCTCTCCCGCCTTAACTCCAATGTGAGCAGCCCCAAGGGACTTGCAAACCCCAGCTCCAGCAAGCTGCCTGGGAATGCAGGTCAGAAGAGCACTGCAGCTGCATGGGAGCAGCCAGGCAGCCTTGCTGGCGAGCTAGCACGCAACCCTCCTGCAAAGTTATCTCCCACCTCCCTCTGTGCTGCCTGCCCAGCAGCCCCCTTCCCTGCCCAGGAGTGGCCTGAGAGCACGGCTGGGGGAAGCACTGGCTGGCAGGGCAGCTCACATTCCTTCCCTCCCAGGGAATCTTCCAGGCCTGCTGGGAACCCCTTACTCTGCTCGCCATGGGCCACCACACTCTGTCCTCTCCTGGAGACCTGCAAACTCTGCTTCTCAAAGGGGCTACCCAAGCCTGTACATGCCTGCTGCCGTGGGAGCCGCCTCTTCAGGGCCAAGTGACAGGCTGTTGCTTCCCCCTCTGCCAGCAGTGACTGGATTTTTGGTGTCTAATCACTACATCTGCCAGGACACATGACAACCCTATGAATGTTACCCGCAAGGCTTGCACTGGCAGAGTCTCAAGGATCTTGCTGGTGAGTTAGACAAACTAGCATGGAAGGGAGCTAACACAGCTTAAGCTCCAACAAAACTCTCTCTTGCTGAGGCAGAAGAGTTAACACAGTGGCCTGTGGTTCTAGGTGCCCTGAGAGAGCATCGCAGAGAGGTATTGTCATTTGAGCACATCTGGGGGAAAGGGTGTCTTGGTTCCACACCTGGCTCTGCCACAGACTTCCTCTGGGACCTTGGGCAAGTCACTGATGACCAAACTTTCAAAACTGGACTCTAATAAATCTGAATGCCTCCACTTCAGATACCCAAACAAAAGCACCCTGAGCTTAGAAGTGTTGACTATCCACAACACCAGCTGAAGTCAATATGAACTGCAGTTACTCAGCATCTCTGAAAAAATCATACTCCATGTGTTTGAAGTTGGGCACTCAAAAGGTGAGGCACCCAAATTCAGTGAACATTTTTGAAAAACCTGGGTCTTATCCTCTCTTTGCCTGTTCAGCCTTTCAGAAATGGGAACATTAATACATGAAAAGGGTGTTATGAAGCGTGAAGATCTTTGAAAACTTCAGATGGAAATAGAAATGCAAATAATTATTGTTGTATCCAGTTAGCAGAACAGTGCTGAAGTGAGATGAGGCCTTTATCTTGTGGCAACATGCTTTTTCACTCAGTGACGATATGCTCTTTCAATGATTGGCAATTTATGCATGCAATTCCCACAACTAGGTATGATATCACAGTGATTCCATGAATTAATCAGGCAAACATATGTGCTCCCATTTTGGAATCTGTGCTTCTGAAAAATCAGATCATATTTTGTTATAGCAGTGGATTTCAAAATAAAGAAATGTAATGCCTTTTGGCACAGAGAAGTGACAGTTTCAGTGCATGGCTACTGAAAGCTGTTCTCTATGTGGTTTAGAAAGAGAAGACACTATCCATATTTCAGGCCATCAGAAACCACCTTAAGTCCTGACCCTGAAAACATTCACACACATGCTTAACCATAAGCACCCAATTATCGCACTGACTTCAAGTATTTATGTAAGTGTTTGCAATGTATTAAGCATATATATATGCATTTACAGGATTGAGGCCTCAGTTATTAAAAGTGAAATTCACCCACATGCAGAGGGCCCACACAATATCCTCCTCATGTGTTAATCACGACACACACAACTCAATAAACTTTTGGATAAAAGAGGTGGTGGACAGGTGGTGAATTTGAACCTGAATGCTGTCTGGGCAGCTTCTTGAGTGCCACGGTTGGGATGCATATATCAGATGAGTATTACTGTTCTACAAAAGCTTAGCACATGCTTACTGAAAACTTTGGTCAGTCAGAAATGTGTTTCAGGAAGATCATTTCAAATAGTTTCAAGTTTTTCATTTTAACTGCAGCTAAGGCTCATTCATCCATAACAGGAGTTGAATGTGTAAACACGCACAGTAAGTATTCAACTCTTTTAGACAATAGTTAGGACTCAACTGAAGTACTGTACTGAGTTTTGGGTTCCATCTTTAAAAATAATATAAAGATATTAACAGAGATAATCTGTGAGAGCAACAAAAATGCAAAGTTTGGAAAATAAGACCTATGAGGTAAAGTTCTGAGAACTAGGCATGCTTTGTCCAGAGGAAGCAGATAAAATGGAGACATAAAATTGTCTGAAAATATTGAAAGATATCAATTAGCCCAGCGGTTCCCAAACTTTGGGTGGCAACCCCAAATGAGCCATGCCATCAGCAGATGGAGTTGAAGGAATCCTAGTGTGCGGAGAATGCCATTTTGCGCCACACAGTATGACCTCACATATACAGTGAATGTGAAGTCACAGTGCACGGAGGACTCCATTTTGCACTACAAAATAGCATCCTGCACACAACATGGCCTCACAAGTCACACTGTGCAGAGGACACCATTTTGTAGAGCATGCGGTGTGACCTTGCACATGCAGAAATAACAGACAAGCTGCATTTAGGAAAATGTTAAATATTGGGGAAAACTATAAATATATGAATGGCTGGGCAGTGGAACAAACTTCCAAGACAAGTTGTTAAATAAGCTTCTTGGTGAGACTATACATCAATATATGGAATATGATTTAACAATAATGGAATCAATCCTGACATGATGCAGGAATACAGACTAGATGACCCACTAGAGGAGCCTTTCTTCTCAGATGATTTGGTGAAAACTCGCCAAGACTGATTACATTCAGTGTAACATAAAGGATTCCTTGCTGTGTTCTTATTTTCTGCTAACTCTATTGCTGTTTGATATTTATGAATTAGATGGTTTCACACGTACCATAGATAAAAACTAAACAGAAGTATTTATTTGAGGCTAAGTCACAGAATTTCTTTTGACATCAGCACATTTAATGATAGTTTAAGAAGTATTAATCGGTGACTGATAGTAGAGCTGTGCCTCACTACAACAAAAATAAAATTGTCAAAGCACCTGATCCAGTCATGTGCTGAATGTCTCTGACACCAATGGGAGGTGAAGTTTCACTGAAAAACCACGGACTGTGGAAGTCCACTGAAGAAAGCTGATGAGGGCACTCAGTGCCTCAAAGAATCAGTTCCCCCGCATGACATGGGATTTTTTTGAATAATAAATCTTCCTCAATACAAACATGGATAGTTACAGGGTCAGCCACCCCTTGAGTGTCCCTAGATGGCCAAAAGTCATTCTACAGCACCCTGCCTCTGTTCTGACTTCTTCGGGGCCCCTTAAGGACTTTGCTAAAGGCTTTCTTATGGCCAATAATACTCTCCTTGGAATCTGCATTTATTAACAAACAATACCAACCATCCCCAAATAAAGCGCCCCCGCCCCCCGGCCTTAGGCTTTAGAGCCCAAGCTGCAACTTCAAAGTGCTGTGTACACAACTATTTTTTGGGCACTAGCATAAGCCCTGCTAATCTCAGTGTGTCAACCTGGGTTGGGATGCTCACTTCTGCAGGTTCCAAAATGCTGTGTAGATATACCCTTAAAGACCCAGTCCACCCTCTGACATGGATTTAGAGAGGTTTCCTATAACTTAATTCTATGAAGTCCAGAAAAAAAAACAAAAACCACTAACTATTTTTCAAAACATATGCCTTGCTAATCTGTCATATGCCTAAAAACAAACATTAACGTTCCATTGGTAGCAAGTATACATTAAAACACAATTCACTTATTAAAGTCTGTATTTTTTGCCTTTTCTTATCTGGTGTTTTCTTTTCTGCTCTTCTTCCATTTTCTTTCACTAGACCAGATTCTGTTCCTTTACTCATATACAATAGAACTTCTATTTGGTGAGAAGTCCCTCTCAACTCTAGAAGGAATTTTCCTCTGGGGCAGATTGGCAGAAGCCCTGGGAGTTTTTCGCCTTCCTCTGCAGCGTGGGGTGCGGGTCACTTGCTGGAAGATTCTCTGCACCTTGAAGTCTTTAAACCATGATTTGAGGACTTCAATGGCTCAGACACAGGCAGGGCCGGCTTTAGGAAGTGCGGGGCCCGATTTGAACAGATATGACGGGGCCCCAGCAGGGATGACTAAAAAAAAAGAAAACACACGTAAAAAACACGTGGGGCTTGTACTCACCGGGCAGCACTCCTAGTCTTCAGTAGCAGGTCCTTCACTTGCTCCGGATCTTCGGTGGCACTGAAGGAAGGACCTGCTGCTGAAGACCCGGAGCGAGTGAAGGACCCACCGGCAAAGACCCAGAGCGCTGCTGGGTGAGTAAAAATTAAAAAGAAGCCTCTAGCCAGGGAAGGGATTCTCGACCACTTGCCCCACCCCCCCAAGCGGGTTACTGACTTTTAGCATGCCTTTTGGGAGATACTGCTATCAACGACTCCATTTTTTTTAGTTTCTGCTCCTGAAAGATAGGCCAATCTTAACTACTTGACTTAGGGTGGACCAGTGACACCACTCTTCAAGATCCTGACATGTGCAAGGTGATCTGTGCTGTACAAGTGGAACAAATGCACCCAGTCCTTAAGAGAACTTTGTCTACATTCCAAAAATTCATTCCAAGCTCATGGCAAACACATGTGCTACTTTACATATCTTATGTAGAGGAACCCTGGTGATCATCCCAGCTGTGTTGCAACAAATAGTCCTGGATGTGGGTCATGAAGGAGTTACGAAGCTGAAGGAACTTCTGCACAGATATGCTTAGTGGTGAGGGCTGCATTCAGACATTGAGCATCACATGAAGACATGCTGACACTGCTGTTAATCCTGCAACATTAACTATGTTGGTGAGGATGGTATAGGCCATCTATATCTTGCAGCTAATTAGCAGGATCTTGGACCCTTATCTATCACCTGGTGGTTAGAAGGGAAAGATAGTGTACCTTCCTATCCCACGATGCAAATGGATAAAGAAGAGAGAAGAATAAAATAAACAAATAACAGCTTTTATCTGAACAGATAACTTAATAACAAACAACAGTGAGATGTGGTTTGACACTTTGGGTTTAAAACCCAGGCCCAACCAAATAGGTACCCAAATAGGTTTGTTTGGCAATAAACAAACAAAAATACCCCAGATACTGCACCATTTCTAGGTGTTGATAGGCAATAGCTGGTAAAACACCATTGTCACAGGTAACTGACAGACCCTGGGTCTCAACCGCTTCTTAGCGGGAGATCAACAGGATCTGCTGATGCTGAAGAGAGGCCTGGCTCTGCAATCACCCAATCTATACTTTTCTCCGAAATGATGTGGAATTCAGAGATTGGTAAGCACAGTCATAGTTCTTAATGCTGATGTCTTCCTTTACTTTGCAGGTGATGATCTTCTGGTCCATGTTGCCGCACAAGCGCAACAGTACCGTGGCTGCCCCTAGGATGGACAGCAACTAGGCAGCAGGTGCTCAGAGTTTAAATAGGCACAAGCACGTCAAGGTTTGAGGTAGAACTAGCAGCTCCCCTGCTGGAACTTGTTTGAACCAGTTCTGTGCTGATCGTTAACTGCCTTTCTCACCAAAGTTCCAAAAGGGCACGAAAACTTCAACAAGAAGCTAAACAAAGATGGAGTCAAGCTGTTGTTTGGCAGGCACACAATTCTGAATTTCAGACTCTATAGCCAATACATGGTCATATACCTTAACCAAATGTAAAGGCATAAAGTATAACTTATTTTAAAGCACAAAACACTTTTAATCTCTATTTAATATACAAAAACATGTTACACTGCCCAGTGCACACACCTACTGCTCCTTTGGACCTTTTGAAACTGGTAGTCGTAGACAGACCATGGCAGAGAATTGCAGTGGGTATTACTGGCCCCTCAACTGCACTGCATGGCTACACACTGTTGACTGGTATAGACTATTATTTACCTTACCTTTGTATTCAGAATTTCACAAGGTACCTCACAGGAGCTCGTTTCTTGCCTAACCACTTCATTTGTGATGTTTGGCCTACTAAAGAGCCTTGTATCAGATCATGCGGCACCTTTTGTATTAAGCCAGTGTGAAGGCTCTCTCATGCATATTGGTGCAGTACTTTATAAATCTCCTGTGTACCATCCTCAAGGAAATCGGATAGTGGAGAGAATGCATGGGACTCTAAAGGAGTGTGAAGCTCGCATACTGGAGGAATGTCAAGACACAGTATATGCCTCCCCTTAATCCATCATTTCACATATCCGTCACTCGCCAATAGGGTGTTCTGCCTTCATGTTGGTCCTAATGCACATCCATCGCTTCACCTTTTGTGTGGCTTTTCTGTGGGTGCTTCCCCCGGCATTCAGGTGGCGCTGGAGGGAGGAGGAGTAACAGGGATGGGGTGTGCTCAGAGGAGGGGGAAGAACTGGGCAGGAAGAGGCGAGGCAGGGATGGAAGTGGATGGGAAGAGATGGGGCAGGCCATTATTTCTTATGGGGAAAAATTCCCCAATATCCATCATTTTGATATCCATCACCCTTTTCAGGAACGCAACCCAGATGTATAGTGGGGACCCCCTGTACTCCCTTCCCTATAGCACTGAGTCATGGCTAAGGCTCCGTGTTTGTCACGGAGGTCACAGAAGTCACAGATTCCATGACTTTCCGTGATCTCTGTGACTTCTGCATTGGTGGGTGTGCCTGGCTCAGGGGTCACCTGAACAGCTCGGGCAGCCCCTGGGTCAGGCGCACTAGTCGCTGCTGGGGCGATCTCGGGTCCTCTGCCCCCCAACAGCAGAAGCTGGTGGTGGAGGGCGCTCAGGGCTGTCGCTTGTGAAGTATCTGTCCAGTCCACTCCTCCCATCTACGTATGTTGTATGCAAGGAAAGAAGAGGAGAGAAACAAACTGTTTGCATTTTCTAAGAGCTTTATTTGGGAAGAGCAACAAAGATAGAAAAGGGGAAAACTGTTAACCATAAACAGATTAACAAACGATTGTGGTTGCCCCTATGGGTATTAAACCTGGGCCCCAAATACCTCTCTCATGGTAACAGAGTAAAATAAAGGAAACCAAAACATCCCAATACTCTGCTTTGTCAGAGGCTTCTGGGCAGATGATGTTAAAATGCTGTTTTTTTCATAGCTGGTGTTCAGAGGGCCTGGACCTTAAATCGCCTGACGACATATTTTGGACTGAGGCAAGAGGAACACAGGATCGAACTGGATCCGGATCCAGGTAAACTGGTGACTCTGGATATGCAGGATACCAGACGTAGAAGTTCAGTTAGAGGGTATACACCCTCCTTGATAACGCTGGTCTCTTGCTGCACAAAGGAACCACACTCAACTGCCTCCCAGATGGACAGAGACAGCTAACAGTCACGGAATCCTTTTTAAAAGCACCAGGACGCCAAAGTTCCACAGCGACGCCAGCTGGGACTGGATTTCACATGAAAGTCTGTCAGCTTTTTCCACCCTTAGCACAAAGTGCGCGAAAATGTCCAAGAGACATAACTTTACCCCAACATTGAACAATTGTCACAACTATTAAAACAAACAGTACTAACACATCATAGAGGACACAACACACAAGTTTTCATCCAACAGTGCTTACTGGAGAGGGGTGGGGAGGTGGAAGGAGGAGCTCTCCGGAAGCGCAACAGCAGTTCTCCTCCTTCAGCTCCTAGCTTCATATGCTGCCTTCACCGCCAGGCACCACTCCAACAGCTCCTGTTGGCCATGGTTCCCAGACAAAGGCAGCTGCAGAACCGGGGCTTGGGGCAGAGTAGAGCAGAGGCAGCACATGGAGCTAGGGTCACTGCTTCCCAGGAGCCAGATACGGAGCCTGTCCCAGCTCCACCAACCCTACGCCCGAGCACCCAGGGTACCCCCCTAGGCTGCCCTCTCGAGCCTCCTCCCCCACCCCCAAAGTTGTAGTCAGGGGTGAAAAGTTTTTCATCTCACCTTTATGACACTTTGTGGCAAGCACTGGGCTGGGGAGCAGTGGTTGTAATTGAGAGAGAGAACACTACCAAAGAAGTGTCTCTAACAGTATGTCTACATGGCAGTTACACTTCCATGGCTGGTCCATGTCAGCTGACTTGGGTTCACAAGCTGCAGGGATGTAAAACTAGCATAGACATTCAAGCTCAGGCTGGAGCCTGGGCTCTGGGACCCTCCCTCCTTGTCAAGTCCCAGAATTCAGGCTTGACCTTGAACCTGAATGTTTACACCACAGTTTTACAGCCAGGACCCCTGTCAAGGCTGAATCCCCACTCTGAGTGCAGAAGGAGGGGGCACTGCAAGGACTCTAAAAATTAATACTTGCCACTCCAGGCTTGTATTACACTCCCAAGGTTACAGCTTTTCTCTGACCTTGGCTTGGTTAATGCTGCCACCACCCAAATGCAAAAAAAAACCAACAACACCCTTTTGAACCCAGGAGGGAGCACTTGGGAATTCCTCCCTGTAGGGTAACCCCAAGCCCTTTCATTCTCCCCCCTGCAAGAGCTGTAACAGAAAACAAAGGAAATTAGCTGCAACTACCGGCTAATCAAACAACATGCACAAACCTCTTAGGACACCAAAAATCCAATACTGTTATTAAAAAAGGGAAATTTTATTAAAAACAAAAAGAAAGAAAATACATCTGGAACTTAAACTTTTGCTAGTTTGTAAAAGAGCAATTCCAAAAATTAAGCACCCAAAATAGCTTTCTTGGGGGGTTCAGCTTAAAGGTTACAAGCAAACAAAACCTTCTGGGGTTAGCACAGAGAAGATTCACAAGCCTTAAAAAATAAACAGAAATAAACCTGATTGCATCAAATTTACTTCCATATTTGGGTGGTTTCAAATAAGTAATTCTAGGTATGATCTGATGAATTTTCATACCTGATTCAAGCCTTATACAGCATTCCTGCTGCCCTCTGTTCCCTTCTTTCCCAGAGAGACACAAGAGACAAAAGGAAAGTTTCTTTCCCCATTTTAAAAAAGTTCTAGCCTTCCCATTGGCTCTTTTGGTCAGGTGCACACTTTTCCCCCCTCTTTACCTGAGGGACTTTTTAACCTTTTACAGGTAAAGCAAGTAAAGAACAGCTACCAAGAGGGATTTTACAGCTAACTGGCTGGGTGGGTGTCCATTAAAGGGACCTATCTACCCACTTTATTTACCACAACCCCCAGGAGCCTGAGTCAGCTGGAGTGGGCCAGCCACAGGTGATCAGTTGACATATGTATCCACAGAGTTTGGAGCTTTGATATGGCTGGATGCAACAGTTTAATGGGGATTTGAGGCTCTGTAACATTTATACACTTTTCTCTTTCCTGTGACTTGGCTGCAGATGAGAAAATACTTTTTTATTATTAATAACCATTACTTATGTGTTGTGTTGTGGTAGTAGCTACAGCTCACGGAAATTTTCTGACAAAATATGTTTTGGTCAAAAATGCTAATTTGACTAAATGGAAAAGTTTAGTGGGGATGTGGTGATTAGATAGGCTGTTACCAAAGGTCTTTGGGCTGCACAACTTCCTGTCAGGCAAGCAGCTGGGAGCCAGGACTCTTAGGTTTCCAGGCAGGACCAGCTTTAGGCTGATTTCCCTGAATCGGGCACCACACCTAAGAGGGCCCCGCACCCTAAAGAAGAGTGCATAACTTAGGCACCTTTTTAATTTTTATTCACCCAGCGGCACTTCGGCAGCGGGTCCTTCACTCACTCAGGGTGTTTGATGGCGGGTCCTTCAGTGCCGTGGAAGACCCCGGAGTGAAGACCTAGAGCACCGCTGGAAGTCATCCCTGCCGGGGCCCTGATGAAACTATTCAAATCAGGCCCTGCACTTCCTAAATCCGGCCCTGTTTCCAGGATCTCCAGCAGCGTGCCAGGTGGTCTCCTGCAGCTGTATGGGAAGAATTTTACTGGAATTTGTAATTTTCTGGAAACTGATTTTTTCTGGAACTCCCTTTAGTCAAACACAAAAAAAATAGCCAGAAGTTATTTCTGTTTTCTGCCCTGGTTGGGTAGTACCCAGAGGCTGCAATCAGAATCTTTGTGCTAGGCGCTGTACAGACAGGAAGACTCTCTAAGGGCCATTGTAAGAGCAACTTATGCAATCAGAGTTCTTAGCATGGATGGCTGCACCTGGGGGCTCTAGGCAGGGAGATGGTACCACACCAAGAGCAGTTCTGACTGCAGGGCTTGAACTTTACTTAGCTGTAAAGACTACAACTCCCAGCATGCAGTGCGCGCTCACTGCCGGCTGGGAGGGGCCGCTTGCCTCCGGTTAGCGCACGGAACGCTGGGAACTACTATTAGCTGTGTCGCTGCACCTCCTGGGAATTGTGGTTTTCCTGGGGCCGCAGTGCAAGCTGGGACTGCAGGGCTTGGTGGGAGAAGAGTACGCCGGGATCCGTAGTGCCGCGAGACATGCTGGGATATGTCGAATTTACTTCACGCGCTGGGGGCGGGGCATGACTTGAACGCTCCTTGAGTGTTCCTGGAGTGTCTGTTGGGGCGGGCGGCGGACGTGCTCCGGGTGCCGGTTGGCCTCGGGCGGGCAGGCGGGATGTACCACAGCAGCACGCAGAGGCGGCACTGGACCTTCCGCAGCGAGGAGGAGCTGGCCCGCTGTCGGGTCGACGCCAACCGCAAGTTCTGCTGCAAAGCGGTGGCTTGCGGAAAGGTACCGACCGGCCCCGCCGCGTCCCTGCCCAACCAGCGCCCGGGCTCGCGGTGGGGACGCTCTCGTCTGGGGGTGGAGGGGTCGGTCCCGGGGACACGCAAGTTGGGAGCCGGGCGCGGGGAACACCGTGACTGCAGCTGTCGGCGAGTCCCGGGTGCTCGGCGCGGCTCCCCCCACCCCCGGCCGGCAACAGCGGGTATAGGCGAGGCCCGGGAGTGTCCCCGGCATCCCGCTGCCCCTCCTGCGGCGGCCCCGATGGAGGCGGCCTGTGCTGCTGTGGCCGGCGCACGGAGGAGGGTAGCGGACGGGGCCCGAAGCAACTGCCGATCCCTCGCTTCAGGCTCCCGCCCCGCGGTGAAGTTGCTAATGTTCTCCCGCAGGCTCGGCAGAGCGACTCGCTGCTTCTGGAGCCCCGGGAGGAGTTGGCAATCTGTAAATATTATGAGAGGAAACTGCTGGATTTCTGCTCCGTGTTCAAACCTGCCATGCCCAGATCCGTGGTGGTGAGTTGTGTACAATTGATCGGTTTGCCGAAGAGAAAGGTAGGGATGTAGCCTTTCCTTTGCAAACTGCCCCTCTCTTGAGACACCCACACCTCCAGCAGTGTGGGGGCACTTTCCCCATCTTCCCACATGTTCAGTTTGTGGGGAATAAAAGGACTTGATCCTTACAGCCGCCGAAGGAGCAGGAGGCAGAGTGCCCGTGGGGCCCTTGACGCGTCCCTCATTGTTTTTTTTTAGGTGTGTGTATTACAAGCTTTGTGTGTGTGTGTCTCCTTCTGTTTCAACTGTGGGAGGGTTTTTTCCTTGTTGAGGGTCTGACTTGATTGGCATCATGGATACAGCTATTAGAAAGAATAATCCAGAATCAATAATTTTTTTATATTTATTGATTGATTGCTTTTTAATGGGAGTTGCAGCGGGCAGCACAGTCTTTGGCAGATTTTTAATCTGCTCTTGCTCAGGTTGACTGTCTGTTGGGGAAAAAGTGATCTCGCTAGTAGAGAGGGAAACTTACACCTCACTGAACCAGTTTTAGTGAATCTAGCTTTAGGGCACCTCTTTATATTCTTAGATTATTGTATGTAAATAGCTAGGATTCATTCTACAAAACCAAAATTTGACAATAGAAATTAATTCAAGAATGAAAGAAAAAAACTCTAAATCTGAATTTCTTTGTAACTTTGGGCTTGACACATTTTATTGTATCACACACTTGTGCTAAGTGTGACAAAGGTAAACCCCTGTAGGGTTTATTCTAGAAATGTATGTTGTGTTGTTTTTTTTTTAAAAGCATATCTTCTCCAACATCCAGGGCACTGCTGCTCAAATGATAGACTGAAGCTTTTCGTGATTGATAGATGAAATATTCTGAAACTTAACAGTGGGGCATAGAGGTTTTAGGGGAAAGGAGGCTCATGAGAAAATTTGTAGGTTTGTGCAAGGGATTCAGTGGTACGAAAGGTGGTACTTAGTTTAGAATTAATGACATGTTTTCTAGAATGATTGCTGTCTGCCTGCCTAAATTTGGAGAAATCTGAACTTCTTACAAATTAACATTTTAGCTAAGCATCTAAAGAAAAATTGGTTAGCAATAGAAGCATAGAGTAAATAGGGAACAAAAATACTGGATTGCATGTCAGTGTGTTTTTATCAAGATGCTGATGTGAAATGGATAGAGAGGACTAATGGTCCAATGGTTAAGGAGGTATCTTGAGCTTTGGGAGATCTGGTTCAGTTCACTGTTCTGCCACAGATTTCCTATGTGACCCTGGGCAAGTCACTTAGGTCTAGGTCCACAAAGAGATTAAGGCACCGAAGCCCAAAATTAGATGCCTCATGTTCAGGTGCTGCCTGATCCTTTAGGTGTCCAGTGACCCAAGATGCCAAAGTTTCTGTCAGTATGCATGTGCAGAACTGTCATGATGCACTGAGCAGCTTTCCACCTTAAGTTTGCTCCCAGTTCTGATGAAATTCTTAAACTGGGGGTTTCTCTGGTTTCTAGGTTTACCTGTTGGGTCCAATTTTCTCAGAGCAGGCCTAATCAGCAGAAAAGAGCAAAGGATAAGACTTTTAGGGATGAGTGGGTTATGTATATCATGGGTGTATGTATGTATATGGGTGTATGTATGTATGTGGGTGTATGTATGTCCTAATAGCCAAGTGGTTGTGGCACTCCCCCAGGATGTTGGAGATTTGCCTGATTTGTAGCAGGACCTTGAACTTAGGCCTCCTGCATTCCAGGTGAATGTCCTAACCACTAGGCTTTTAGGTCTTCTACAGGAGAAGTTAAGAGAAGCCTGTCCCAGAAGTTGTTCCACCCTGTATAAATGACACATTTTTTAGACTTGAACCCAGCTCTCCCACATCATAGGGGAGTGTCCTAACCACCAGTCAAATGTTGTTGGTTTTTTCCTTCTCTGATCTAGTTAATATTTATTTATACAAAGTGGAACAGTTTCAACAGGAGAGCTTACTCCATTGTAGCAAATAGCCTGGTAGTTAGGGCACTTCCCTGTGAGGTGGAAGACCTGGCTTCAAATCCCTGTTCAAAACAGACATTCCCTGAGGCTGTTGACTACAGTGGTTGGGGGGCCTGCTGTATGTGAGGTGGTCTTTTGTGAGAGAGCGCTGACCTGGTTTAGGAGCCTAGCTCCGGGGGAGGGTTCATGGACTCTTAGGGTACGTCTACACTGCACGATTATTTCGAAGTAGTTTAAACCGATGTTACAAAACCGATGTTATAAAATCGGTTTTGCGTGTCCACAGTGCGATCAAAAAATCGATTGCTTATGTCCATGGTCCAAGGCTACCATCGATTTCAGGAGCGGTGCACTGTGGGTAGCTGTTCCTCAGCTATCCCATAGTTCCCACTTCCGTGTTGAGAGCACAGTGCCTGATGGGTCCTTAACACGGATTCGGGAACTCCTCGCCAAACAAGAGGATGACGGTAGCGCTAAAATGTCGAATTAGTGATAACTCAGATTACAAGGTTCGTTGCTCTGCCATAAATATTTTCCGATGGACGGAAATCTACTTATTGGCCTCCAGGGCTGGCATCCCAAGAGTGCAGCAGCTGACCGCTCTGGACAGCAATCTGACTCGTTGCAGAGCGCGGCAGGTAAACAGAAAGCCCCGACGAGACTTGTTTGAATACATTTCCTGCTTTTCAGCGTGGAGCCTGATCAGCATGTGGCGATGCAGTCTCAAATCCAAAAGACTTCCACAGCAATGGACCGTACGGGATCAGATACTAGTCTTGATCGCGTAATAGGAGACAAGTGAACCTGGTTTTGGATGCCTTATGCTCACGGGCACAGACACGACAATGCCAAAGCGTATTGAATTGACAGCACCCGTCGCTGCCGAGAGCAGTGGATCTATCACTTCGCGTGCAGTTCGAACAAAGTTGCTTGCGGAGACAGTGCAGGCACGCCACGAGACCGACCGCGCGGTGATGGTAAACTCTCCACAGTGTGCTAAAAGGCTAAAATACCGCGAAGGCGGAGGGTCTCGAGGACATATCCAACAGCATCCCACGTCCACAGCAGTCTCTAGAAATATTATAGCTACCCATCGCTTAGCGAGGAAAGTTGGAAACACAAGTAGTTGAAGTAGTGAGGAGGTCAGTCAAAACACAGTGGATCTGCGTGGATGTCGACGGTTGGAAAACCCAGTTGAACTCTGGGCATTAATCCGTGTCCCCCCCCCCCCCCCCCCCCCCAACGTTGAAAAAAAGGGTAGAGAATCATTCCTGACTACTTTCTATGTCACCCTATTGTTATGAATGCTGCTGGTAGACGGGACGCTTACAGCACTGAAGAGCAGTATCCGCTCCCTCCATACTCCTCCTCTCTGGTGGTAGACGTTTCTTGCAGACTGCCTACATCCAGGAGAACGCCCTAAATGCTCAACATCGAGGGCCAACATTGTACCGCTAGCAGTAGATAGGACAGAACGGCTAATAACAGCCTTAATCATTGAAACTTGGGGCTAAATTTTATGCAATCACATTTGGGATTGACTTGGCTTGGCAATGATCATAATTAATCTCCCTTTAGTGTCTAAAATAGAGCTCCATTCTGCCTGGCTTCATAGCCCCGGAAGCTGCCTCCTAATGCTTCCCCCCCGACATCATTTTCTCTCACTAACAAGTCTCTGTTTCTTTTTGGTCTTCCTTAATACTTCATGACACAAACGGGGGAGGGCACTGAACGGTAGCCCCAGGAAGTGTGAGGGAGGAGGAAAGCAACGGGTGCGCTTCTGCAGGGGCAACCCTGTGAATACTGACACGGCACCGTGTGCTCTGATACACTGGATCTGTTACACTTGCTCTATTATCTAGGCAGAACAGTCACCACTGACCGCTCTGGTCCGCAATCCGAACTCGGATGCGGTCAGTGCCGGCTATAACAGGGAATCACCAGAGCTTTCGAGTGACATTCCTGCTTTTCACGTTCCAGCTCGTGATCACCACAGTGTGGCGATGCAGTCAATGCAAAAGTATCTCCAGCATTGAACCTACGGATCGAGTTAGCAGATGCATCCATGCTATAGGTGAACAAATCTCTTGTATCACGCTACGTATTACACGAACAGGAAAATGCTCATAAGCCTTTGAAAATAAACTACCAGGTCTCAACACAGCGTGCCTGTTGAGTGAAACAGACACTGGGAAAGCCAGAACACTCAACCGTTTACGGTCCTGGCAGGAGGGAGGGTACTTGGTGAATGAGGACTACAGCTACCGTCTCCACAGCCGGTCTCTGCAACTATTTGCATTTTTGGCTGCGCGCCCAATGTCTGCAGCGTCATACGATTTGTCTTGCGTGGTCACGGACAGTCTCGTCAGTTTTTTCCCCCCTCCAGCATGAGTAAAAAAAGTGAATATAATAATTCTCTGTTGCATGTAAACTGTCCCTCTGTACTGAATGCTGGCTGCAGCCGCGATGTGCTAGTGCATGAAGTCAGTATCCGCCTCTCTGCCCTCCCACAGGTAGCGGGCCGCCCAGTGAGTGTTCTTGGCTGAGTGTGCGGGGCGGGCTCCGGGGTGAAAATGGGAACTGCTCCCTTTTCTGACATGGATGGTACAGAACGCCTGGTAACTGTCTTCATCTTTCACCTGGGGCTGAGCTTCATCAGACCCCTTCCTCTCTTGCGTAAAGAAAAGATTCTGAAGTGCAATGGACGTTCATAGCCCATGCTGGCTCCCTCCCCCTCATTATGATCTCAGGTAACTACTCTGTGATTCTTATTATGCATTCTCATAATATCATGCCAACAATGGGTGGGGGCACTGCTGTGGTTAGCCCAGGTAGAGTGGAAGCAATGGTTGCGTTACCTTGCAGCGGCTCCCTCTGTGAAACTGACACGGAGCAGCTGCCCTGTGCTACGCTGATTTTTAATATACTGTACCTATTCTTGTCTGGGCTGACTCTATTTTTTATAACCGTAAAGGCAGGATTGACTCAGTCCCCAGTGAGTCTAATCCCCATTTTCCTTTCAAAAATTTACACAGGGTTATTATCCGGTCTGTCCCATTTACGTGGTGAGTGTCCAAACAAGAGGCCGGAGATGGTAAGAGTTCTGCTGTCTACAGTAGTATGTGTCCATCTACCACCAGGAGGGGGGAGGACGGATTTATCAGTAGCAATTTAATCACACCTCAGATTCACTTCATTGGTATGATACTGCCACTGTGCAAAGCTCTAATGCTCTTCAGTGCTGCAGATTCGCCTCTATCAGTACCAACTCTCAGCACAAACGAAGCGCCATTGTGACTGACATTGTTAAATACTCAGGATTGCTTGTTATCTTAACTTTCATTATCTCAGTGCTGGCGGGCTACGGGGAAATGTGAATGCTATGCCCTTTTCTGTCCAAACCATAAAAGACCACCTGGTATGTACAGCTCACGACACTGGGCGCTATAGCCAAGCAATGCAAATTCCTGTCTTTACCAGGACTGCCTGAGGGACCTCGCTGGCTCTGTGGCGAGTCCTCAGACCCCCGTTCCGTCCTCCCATCGATCCCCCGGCTCCCTGATCTTGCTAATACTTTAATGTATGGGTCGCGGTTGGTTCGTCATGTCCCTTCAGTCTATTTCTTGTCCGGGAAAACATCAGCCGGACAGTCCTTTCGGCACATTTTTCCATGGGATTCCCTTGCAGAAACAATGCAAGCTGTCCCACTAGAGACCATCGGCTTTTGGGTTTTTTCCCGTCACCATTTGTACTGCTAATGCCGGGCGACAGAGGCGACACTCGAGCGCTACCACCAGCATCAATTGCTTTTGCATTTGATAGCAGAGATGGGTTACCAGTCTCGGTCCGGTCCGCTGCTCCCCGTTCCTGCCTCGGCCGATGAGAGATTAACTCCCGGGGCCCGGAGATGATCCATCACATGTTATCTCTCCTTCTCGACACTGTCCGCTGCTCTTCATGAGTGCCCTTGGGCTCCGAGCCACGTCAGCGCACCGGATCCCCGTGCGCTGCCACCCCGCAAAACGCATACACTCCGCTATCCGGGTGGCTCGCGGGACGACTGGTGTCGCGGGGCGCACGCTCGCCGCCCGGCCCCTAGGGCGCTTTATCCATCGAGCTGGTGCCGCCCCGCGACCGCTCCGGTCGGCTGGGAGCGCCTCGCGGGCAGGTGGCGCTCGCTGCCCGGTGGCAGCGGTGTCTACAGCCCCGAGGCGACCTGTCGCCCATCTCCCGGGCGAGATATGAACCCCGCGCCTTTTCCCCAACTCGGCCCCCTGCTCGCATCGGCCCCGCCTTCCCCCCCCTTCGCGGGAGGCAGCATGGCGGGTGTTGCGAGGTTCTGGTAGGCCGTAGTGCCCGGGGGGACGCCCCCCTGCTCCCGCCCAGCTCGGTTTCAACGGGTCGCTGATCCTCAGTCGCCCTTCGACCGCGTCGCGCGCCGGGCCGGGGAGCTACCCAGGGCGCCCGGGCTGTCCGGCCGGCAGTCGGCACCCACCCGCACAGGTCTGAACACGGACCAAGCAGTCATAACCGATGTGCCGCGATTCAGAGCTTGAGCAAGCCGTGGCGCAATGAAGTGAGGGCCGGCGCGGGCCGGCTGGAGTGACTCCGAGCAACCCCGTCGCGGAGGCGCACCACCGGCCTCGTCTCGCCGCCCCGTCGGGAAGCGTGGGCATGACACGCGTCTCTGGTACTCCGAAGATGCCGGGAACTATGCTGGCAGACGAAGCCAGGAAAACTTCTCTGGAAGGTCCGACGTCCTAGGACGTGCAAACGTGAGTCGACCTGGTATAGGGGCGAAACAATCAACCAATCTAGTAGCTGTTCCCTCGAAGTTTCCCTCAGGATAGCTGCCCCGTTCCCGCTGCGCAGTTTATCTGGTAAAGCGAAATGAGGAGGTTTGGGCGAACGTCTCAAGCTCTCTCAAACTGTTAAATGGATCAAGAAGCCGGCTCGTGCGTGGAGCCGGGGCGTGGATGCGAGTGCCTAGGGGCCACTTGTTGCAAGCAGAGCATCTGGCGCTGCGGGTTTAAGCCGAACGTCCCGGTAGTTTAGGTCGCCCCGATGCGACGCTCATCAGACCTCCCAGAAAATGGTGTATGGCTTGTACTATGAACAGGCCAGGACGGTGGCCATGGAAGTTGATCCAGCTAAGGATGGAGTTTTGATGTTGACAATCTCACCTGACCGAATCAACTAGCCTGAAATATGGATGGGCTGGAGCATCCGGCCTCATACCGACCGTCTGCCGGTAAGAGAAGTCCGCGCCGAGCTTACGCCCTCCTGGCAATCGAGTCAATCCCCCTTGTACTCGGGCTGTCTAGAAAAAGAGCAGTCGCTTCCTACGAAGAGAGATGTCCGCACGAATCTGCAGCACTGAGAGCATATAGGAGGCTTTGCACAAGGCAGTATCATACACATGAACGGAAATCTCGAGGTATGATTATGGCTACCTGCATGAAAATCCGCTTACATCGCCCCTCTCGTGTGGTAGAATGGTACATGTACTACTGTAGACGGCAAAGAACTCTACCATCCTGCGGCTCTGTTGTTACCACTCCCAGTAAATGGGAACAGACTACGGAGATAAAACCCTGTGTAAATTTTTGAAGAAAATGGGGATTGACGTCACTTGTGACTGAGTCAATCCTGCCCTTTACGGTTAATAAAAAATAGAGTGCAGCCCAGACAAGATGATGAGTGGACAGTGATTTAAATCAGCGTACAGCGGGCAGGGCTGCTCCTGTTCAGTATCACTAGAGGGAGCCCTGCAAGTAACGGCAACCCATGTGCATGTCCACCTCTGGGTAACCACAGCAGTGGCCCCCCCACCCATTTTGCATGTATGATATGAGAATTGGCAGATAAGAATCTACAGATGTTACTGAGATCAAGGTAGGGGGAGAAGCAGCATAGGGGCTTGATCATGTGCTGGCAGCTTTCAGATCTTTCTTTACGCAAGAGAGGAAGGGTCTGGATGAACTACAGCCCCAGTGTATAGATGAGACAGTTACCGGAGCGTTCTTTACGCATCCATTCAGAAAAGAGGATCCGTCGAATTTTCACCCCGGAGCCCGCCGGCACACGACTCAGCCAAGAGAGACTCACTGGCGGGGCAGGCGGCTACCCCTGGGAGGGAGAGAGGCGATATGGCTTCTCACTCAGCAGCAGCTCTGCAGTGCAGCATTAGTACACCACAGATCAGACAGTTAAATAAAAACAGAAACTCAAGAGAAATTATTTATTCACTTTTTTTTACCATGCTGAGGGGAGGAAAAAACTGGAACGAGCTAGTCCGTACCACGAGAGAAACGCGATCGTGTATACGCTGACAAGACATGGAGCGCGGCGCCAAACAATCAAAAGTAGTTCAGAGACGCGTGGCTGTGGACTGTAGCTGTAGTCCTCATTACAGCCCTCCCTCCCTGCCATGCCGACGGTTTGGTGTGCTTTCCCTATCTGTTTTCACACGCTGAGGTAGATCCTGTATTTATTTTTCAAAGCTTTGCATTTCCTGTCGTCAATATACGGAGCCTGATAAAAAGAGATGTTCACCATCAGCATGACCAGTCTGCTATGGATGCCGTGAAGGTATCATGCTGGAATACTTTGCATTGAACTGCATCCCACAGCATGTTGATCAGAGCGTGAACACTGAAAGCAGGAGATAATGGGCGTCACTGAAAGCTCGTCGGGATGCTACGGCTAGGAACGGCAGAGCCGCATCCGGCTTCGGATGCGCTCAGAGCGGTCAGTGGCAACTTGTCCTGTAGAATGCAATGCAAGGTAACAGAGTCCAGGTAGTATCAGAGAGCACAAGGAATGCTCCGTTCAGTATCACAGGGTTGCCCTCAACAGCACACCGTTCTTCCCTCCTCCCTCACGTTCCTGGGGCTAGTCGACTCCCCCGTTTGTTCAGACAGTATTAAGTATACAGAATAATAAACAGAACTTGTTATGAAGAAAAGATGCGGGGAGCTTAGGAAGCGGTTCCCCGGGCTATGACTACCATCAGGAATGGACTCTTATTTTAGACACCGATAAGGGGAAGTTGATCATCCAAGGCAGTCAATCCCAAATGTGATTGCAAAAATTTCAGCCCCAAGTTTCAATGATTAAGCTGTTAGCCGTTTGTCCTATCTCTGCTAGCGAGTCAGTGTCCCTCGATGTGGAGACTTAGGCGTTCTCTGGATGTAGGCAGTCTGCAGAACCGTTACACCAGAGAGGAGGAGATGAGAGGAGCGGATACTGCCTTCAGTCTGTGGCGTCCCGTCTACCAGCAGCATTCAGATCACATAGGTGAATAAAGAGTCAAGGAATGATTTTACCTTTTTTTCAGCGTTGAGGGGGGGGGAAGAAACTGAGGAGACTTTCCCTGAACACGCCAGACACTGTGTTGACCCTACAGACATTGGGAGCTCTGCCAATAATGCAAATATTATTCAGAGACTGTGTGGACTGTGGGATAGCTGGATCCTCAGTACCCTCCCTCCTTCATGAGCGTCCATTTGAGTCTCTGCTCCGTTCCTTTCACCCGCTGTGTATCTGCAGTTTTTTATTAAACGCTTTGCATTTCGGTTCTTTAACGGAGCTGATACAACAGATTGCTCCCTATACGATCAGACCTAGTATCCTCGTTACGGTCATGCTGGAGCTCTTTTTGGATTTGAGACTGCATCGCCACCATGCCTCAGAGCTCCACGCTGAACAAGCGGAATGTAATTCAAAGTTCGCCGGCTTTTCCTGTTACCTGCCGCTGCATCCGAGTGTCAGATTGCGTCCAGAGCGGTCATGCTGCACCTCTGAATGCGCCGGGAGGCCAAACGTCGATTCTGCCACACGAACCCTATCGAAGTTATCACTATCTGATTTACGCTACTTGGCTCCTTGTTTGGGAGGAGTTCCGAAATCATTAAGA
>NC_133774.1:57528129-57566768 GCF_003597395.2 Chelonoidis abingdonii | reverse complement strand
TAAGGAGGCGGTTAACTCGATATTAATGACGACGTCGTGTGAACGGATACAGCGTTAAATCGGTATATCGGCCATTAAACCGATTTAAAGTCGCAGTGTAGACCTGGCCTTAGGCACCTATCTCAGCTCATGTCCCATTGAGGGGTGGGACTTAGTTCCTGCCCTTTGCCTCAGTATTTTCCACTGACTAGCTTAGATTGCTCACCACTCAGCTTGCTGGCTTGTAAGGATTCTTTTCTTAGGTGCCTAACTCTCCCATGCATTTTATGGGGAGCCTAGGCACCTTATTCAAGGCTGAGGATTCCACTGTCCACTAGATTGCTTATGTGTTATGTATTGCCATGCCGTTAGGTCCTTTTGTGCATCTGGCTCTCTGTGTCTCAGTTCTATGTGTGTACTTACACACCCTATTTATTTTTGTGTGGACAGGGTGCAAGATGTAACAATACCTTGCAGGGTTATTGAGGATAAATACATTAAAGGTGGGGAGCTGCTGGTTTTATGGTGAATGGGGGTGGGGGCAGATAAGTACCTTAGATAGATAGTCTTGCCCCATGGAGTGCTGAAATGTCTTTTTAATTGTGTACATTCTGTGTGTTGAACATTACTTATGTGCTGTTTGTGCTATTTTGCTCAAGTGGCCCTTACTGACTCTTTATATTTAGGGCACAGCTACTATGTACTTCAAACGTTTTTACCTCAATAACTCAGTGATGGAGTATCACCCTCGAATAATAATGTGAGTAATCGGGACACTTTGAATTTTACTTTTAATGTTTGTCAATATTGTCATATCAAGTAATTTATGAAAGCTCGAGGACATTAAAGAGCCTGGACTTCTACCTGTTTTATATAAAACAAGAATCTGAACAGTGAATTTTTGTTACTTTCCCTTTGGGAATAGGTTTTTGTATTCTTCAAAACCTCTTGCTTTCAAAAAAGGGAAATAAAGACTCTGAACCAGAATGTCTGTGTATGATAACAGCATGATGCATGCCGCAGAACTAAATTATGTTTATTATGCTTCTTTTCCAAGGTTAACATGTGCATTCTTGGCATGTAAAGTAGATGAATTTAATGTGTCCAGTGCGCAGTTTGTTGGTAACCTTCGAGAGAACCCTCCAGGTCAGGAGAAGGCTCTTGAACAGATCTTGGAATATGAATTACTACTTATTCAGCAGCTGAACTTCCATCTTATAGTGCACAACCCTTATAGACCATTTGAGGGATTTTTAATTGATTTGAAGGTAATTACTGTCTTCCTCCTCCCTGTACCATTAAAAACTTGGTACCAAGGTAGGTATTTATTAATATTCTTTAAAATGCTAACTTCATTTTATAAAACCATATTTGTTAATATTTCAAAGTATTGTGGGGATTGCCTTTGGGCCCATTTTGTAGTGGATCAAATATGTGGAGGTTATATGGCTGCTAGTATTTTGGACAAAAACTTGGTCAAGTGTGGGACTCCTGAATTGAAGGACCACAGTATTACTGACCCTTATTTTATATTTATTTTTTTTTTAAACAAGTTAGAACAGCAGTTGTCAAACTGTGGGTCATGACCCCATTTTAGTGGGTCACCAGGGCTGGCATTAGATTTGCTGGTGCCCAGAGCAGAAACCCAAGCCCCACTACCCAGTGTTGGGTCTGAAGCCAGAGGGCTTCAGCCCTGAGTGGCAGGGCTCAGGTTACAGGTCCTCCCACCCGGGGCGGTGGGGCTCAGGCTTTGGCTTTGGGCCCACTGCCCAGGGCTGTGGGCTCAGGTCTCAGTCACTCTTCCTGGGGTCATGTAGTAGTTCTTGTTGTCAGAAGGAAGTGGCAGTGTAGTGAAGTTTGAGAACCTCTGAGTTATAATATGCTAGAATGGGGCGGGAGGGAAAGCTCTTTATGACAATCTGTTAACCAGAAGCAGTCTTCACGTTACAGTATTCAGTATACAATAAGTTAATGTGTGTGGGGGAAATCTCATGAATGCAAGTTTGGTGTATGACTCATGTTTTGTCATTCTCTAATGTAAAATGTATCCTAGAAAGTCTTGGATTTATACTGTAATAAGTGGGAACACATCTGAATTGAAACATCTCTGCTTTATATGTGGTCACTAAACATTTCAGGATAGTTTTTTAGAATAAGATACCCTCTTAAACTTTGCTTTTCAAAATGCCCTTTTGATTCATATGCCACAAACTTTGATACAGAAGAATAGGAACAATTTTACACTGAGGTCGTATATCAATAAGATTAAAAGACAGCAGAAGTAATGTCTGAATATTTACTTTCTAGACTCGTTATCCATTGCTGGAGAATCCTGAGGTCTTAAGGAAAACAGCTGATGACTTTCTCACCCGAGTAGCTCTGACAGATGCCTACCTTCTGTTTACACCTTCACAAATAGCTCTCACTGCCATCTTATCTAGTGCTTCCAGGGCAGGAATTAATATGGAAAGGTAGACTTTAATTTTTGTTGTTGCACAGGTATGGCTTAAATGACTGATTTTGCTGTGGGAATTAATTTGTTCCAGGTGCTAGATACCTTTATACAGATAGGCACTTAACTGTCTGCTTCAAATGGTGAAGTATCACTATTTATTTTTTCTTTTGCTGTTGGAAACAGAATGTTGCACTAGATAAGAAATAAGTGTCTGGTCTTTAATATTCCTCTGAGTTTTTGCTTCCTCCAGTTGTCTCTCATGTGGCCCCATTAAAGCACTACAGACTTTCAGTCTGATCCTGAAGGGGCTGAGCATTCTTGATTCTCATTGGCTTCGGTAAGAACTGAAGGTTCTCTTAGGCAGCAGCAGCTAAAACTTACAAGAGCTCTAACCATTGCCTCTGGCTAGTATTTCTGCTCCATATACTTGGAAACAGACTAGAGAAAAGTGGCTACGGGTATGTCTACACTGCAGTAAAACAGCTGCAGGTGACTGTTTAATTTGCATGGCTGCAAAATTGCTGTCTAGATGGTCGATCTAGAGCCTGGGCTCTGGAACTTAAATTTTAGAGCTCTGTAACTGTGAGTCAGTCAGTTGACATGGGCTAGCTACACAGGGCCGGCTTTAGCCTGATTCCCCTGAATTGGGCCCCGTGCCCTAAAGAAGAGCGCCTAACTTAGGCACCTTTTTAATTTTTACTCGTCCGGCGGCGCTCCGGGTCTTCGGCGGCGGGTCCTTCACTCACTCTGGGACTTCGGTGGTGGGTCCTTTAATGCCACAGAAGACCTGGAGTGAAGACCTGGAGCGCTGCAGGATGAGTCATCCCAGCCGGGGCCCCGTCAAAACTATTCATATCGTGCCCCACACTTCCTAAAGCTGGCCTTGTAGCTACGGGTATTTCACTGCAGCGTAAACATACTTTTAAGAGCTTTAAAGTAGTGACATTGTTTTGCTGATCAATTTCCAATTAAACTGATAGTGGCACTCTAGTTGGCAGAAGCTCCCTTGTTGATTTCCATGGTATGTGTCAACTGAGAGTTAAAAGGGAGAGTTTCCAAACATTACATATAAACTTAAAGATTTGGCAAGTTTTGAAACGTCAGGTGGTAAACTTTAATGAGGGGGAGGGGAGGATATTTTTGTAAAACATCTCTTAAATAGGTACTTATTTATAGATATTCTAATAAATTTAGCTACACTGGCAATTTTCTTTGTCTTATGCCTCAGAGCACCCCTGAGTATGGGGTTATGTCATAACCTCATACCTGGAATGTGACTACATTACTGTAATAGCTGCAGGTCTGGACCACTGAAGTTCAGAATGCAGAATGGCTTTCACTATGCCCCATCTTTGATCACGATAACTTCCAAAAGTTTCATTCTTTGGACTGCCCATGTTTGAATTCTGTCTTAAAGTGAATCTCTTGTTTTAAGTTTGAACAAAAAGCAGTTTGAGAATGATGTGGACGGGGAAAAATAATGTTCCCTCCCAACCAACGTATAGGTATGGTTTCTTATACAAACTGATGTGTTTTCCCAGGAACTACAAAAAGGTTTGAATGTTTCCATTTGATAAGCATAATGTATCCCAGTTTCATGGCCTACAGTAATATTGCGCAGGGCTCGGATGTCCTGAATTCTATTGCAATGTCTCTTCCATTGCCTGGCCTTGATTCTCTGCATATCACCAGATCGCTGTTGTGGTAGAGCTATAACTTATTCTCTACACCACAGTGACTAATTAGAAGATTGCTTCAAATCTCAATTTAGTTATACCACCTCTAGAATGGGGTTATAATGCCTACCCACCATTTCTGTAGATGTGGTCTTATGTAATTGCAAAATATTATTGTAGTCCAATAGGACTGGAACTGCTGCCAGTCTTTCCTCTCTACACTAGATTGCTTCCTGCTTCATTGGTAAATAACTATATTTTGGGTTTTACCTGAATTTTAAGCTAATTGAAACTGTTTAAATTCACCTTGTGAGCCCTGTGTTTACATAACATTTATGTACAAGTGCTCTAACTTCTGTCCACAGAGTTTTAAAAGAAACAAATTGTAGGTTAGAAAGTACATTCCAAAAAGTAACGTCCAGGAAATTGGTAGTATGTATGGTACTCACATGGATTTCATTTTCAGTACAACTGATCTATGCTTTTACTTTCATATATTCCAGAGCCCGTCTTTGTTTTTGAAGTGTTTTGTTGGACGTTCGAACATAAACTGTCATTTGATCTGGGACAAAAATGTTATTTCTAAAGTGAAAGAAAGGTCATAGTTCATGTGTTGTTCATTCTGAGCTATTTTACAACTTGCTGAACAAAAGCAGATTAAGTTTCAGACTCCTACATTATTGCAGTAGTTCCCAAACTTTAATAGCCTGTGAACCCCTTTTACTAACACATCAAGTCTCATGAACCCCTTCCTAAAAATGAATATTTCCAGGGTTTTTCTCCTTTACCTTAGTATAAATTATAAAAGCAGTGATCTTGGAAATATAAAATTTGTTTTTATGACATGCTTATTACACACTATTAATTATTATTTATCATTACAGTATTTTTATTACTTTATGAAAACGGCGACACTCTTCAAAGATCTCACTTTCGTAGCTTGTATCACTTTGAATAAGCCTGTTATAAGACAAGGCTCCTATGTTTCATCAAGGACTATCAGATGTGAAACAGCAGGAAGGGATTTAAGAAGCCAACTCAGTTCTTCCTACAGAAGCAGTCAGGTTTTGAGCAGTCCATGCAAACAGTACATGTTACAAGAAAGCTTAAACTTGTTCTTCATAATAATTTAAAAAACAAGACTAGCTGCCTATTTAATTTTAAAACCAGCAAAAAATATTCTCCTCCCTTTCCGTTCTTATAAGGAGTCCTGAAGTTTAAATCTCCTCAGTGTGATAGATATGCTTGCTCTGATCCTCTTAGCTCTTGGAAGTCCAGGGGCTGCTGGCCTGTGCTGCCCGGGATCCCTCTGGCCGCCATTAGGGAATTTTTTCCCGAGAACCCCCTGTAATATTTCGTGAACCCCAGTTTGGGGACCACTGCATTATTGGAACAATAGTATTCGCTATTGCCAGTAGTACCATTGTGATTGGCACAGTACAAATGCGTATATAAATACTACACTTCAAGAATGGATAAGTAGATAAGCTGAATGTTCCTCTTTAAGTGATCAGCAATGAAATAGTGACTTTAAAAAACAAACCATCAAAATAGACTTGTCAATACCCCAGTGAGATGAAAGGACACACCTCAGAGCCGCTTGTCTGCAGATTTGGGAAGATGATTTAGTTTACTTACTAGAGTTTTTATTTTGCAACATTAAAGGCGATGATGATGATTATTTTTAGTAGCAGTTCAATTTTTAAACCCATCTGCCTCTCTTAATGGTGTTAGATTTAGCTATTTATGCAAGGGAAAAAATATTTTACTATAGAAAACAAGTTTGTTCAGTCATGTTGCTAACATCATAAAGCTCTAACAGTCAGAACTTGACACTGTCATTTGTGTTAATAACAATGGTGCAGCTATGAAGAATGTGTTGAATTAATCAGTTACTGTAGTAACTTTAGATTTCCACATTTTTCTTTCTTTTTTGTAGCTATTTATCCGAGTGTCTTGCACTGAAAGAAAACAGAACATCTCTGTCCCAGTTACTAGATGGAATGAAATGTAAGTAAACATTGTGCTGAGAAGTGTTCATTTTTTCCCAAACTAAATATTTAAGAGGTGGCTTTGGAGCAGTTTTGTGTTTACTATGTACAAGCTTGCTTAGCTGTGTTTCTTCAGGCACAGCTTACACCAGACACACAGTATACCACTCTTCCTCACTTCAAAATTGTTGCAAGCTTAATAGAAAAAAGGGTCACAAAATGAACCAGTTAGCAGCTTAAAAAATAAAATTTGAAACCTAGTTTTCTGTACAAAAAACAAAATTAAAATAAGTCTAGTAATGATGCACTGAGCCTTGATATTTTTATCTGTAACAAGGTCTTGGGGATTGACCATGCTTTTGAAAAGTGAGAGCATTACTTTTGATATCTGCTGCTGTTGCTACTTGTGATTTTGGGTGAAATATTTTCTTGGTTGCTGTTAAGTTAGAAATGGAAGCAGTTTGCTTTTACTCATATTTCAAGTTTGCAGAAACCTGCGGATTACTACTTGTGCCACTAGAGGGTACATTTCCTAAGCTAAATAACTTTTTTAAAAGTTTAATAGTGACCTGTAAAGGTTTCGTCTTTTAAGACTCCTCTTGCTTCCTTTTATTAACTGCTTTGTGATATATAAAGAAGGCTTGAAAGAGATTTAAGCATTTTTTTTTTGTTTATCTTTGTCTTAGAAACATCAAAAATGTCAAATCCAGTTTTGCTAGAGAATGCATTCTATGCTTTGATGCATATTGTTGGCTGTCACACCTTAATAGAAAGGGGCGGGGGAGATGTTGAATTCTGAATAAAGACTTTTTCTCCAAAATATTAGTCATTGAAGTTAAGTGTTAAAAACAGTCAAAAGATTTCAGTTGCTGAACTTGCAATTTCGTGGCCCTTGTGAGACTGTTATTTCACAAGTGTTTTCCAGACTAGATATTTCTAATGTAAAAAAATGATGTGAATGAACCTCTTTTCCCTCAAGGGAGGGAAAAGAGGTTCATTCACATCATATTTTATATAAAATCACACTCTCCCTCTCCCTCCAGCCATCATATATTTTCATGGGAAGCTTGCCTTTAGATTAGGACACAAGAAGAAAAAAATATTTAAAAAAGCAAACCTACCAGTGGTACAGAAAACTGGTAATGGTAAAAATGTCCCTGTTCTTTCTCTTATGCTTGCTGAAAAATGATGAATTTAGTGTATTAACAAGATTGAGACTAATCTTTTTATTTTTAAGACTTGATATCCAGTGCAGAAAGTAAAAAATATCAACATTTCCTGACACTTTCTAGTACAGTAATGCTAGCTCTGCATTATCACATGGGCTTGAGGAAATCCAGAATCATGATGAGTACTAGTTTCAGTGTAGTTCTTTGCTCTGAACTTACACTGTATCTTGACACTACTTAGAATAAATCCTCTGATGTAAAGTGACAGTTAAGACTCTTACACATGTAATCTTGGGTTCTCTAAAATGTAAGAGTATTTTCTGGTTTTCTAAGATGAGATTTTGTTTATGAAGTCATTTGAAAGAAGTATTCATTTTTTTCTTCAGATATCTAATATTTGCTTTGACAAATAAAAGGGTTTTATCTGGTAAACTTTCGATCTAATTAAAATGATCTGTAGTGCAGTGTATGTACTATTGCAGCTTCTAGATGTCTGTTGAAAAGCTAGCTTTGATACCTTCATTAGATTACAAAGGCAAGAGGCCATGGCCCTATTGAAGGGGCCTTCAAATCGTGCCACTAAATTCTTTATAAACTGTTTTGATTTGACTAGATCTTTCCAAAATAGAAATGTGGTTTGAATCATATCTTGTTCTTAGTACACTGAAGAGAGTCTAGTCTATTGGACTAAGTCAGGGCTGTGAGGCAGGGGCTCTTGAGTTCTAATCATGGCTATGCCACTGAGTCTTGGAATAATTTACAGGAATGTTATGAGAGTTAATTAACTTATTGCAACTAATTCATTGCTTTGAAAACTTGTGGTGGTACCTCTATAGGCATGAAAAATCTCATAAAGAAGTATGAACCACCACGGCCTGAGGAGGTTGCCACTCTAAAGCAGAAGTTAGAGAGATGTCACAGCTCAGAACTTGCTCTTAATGTAAATGTGTAAGTAGAGATTTGGAGCATTAAGGAGTTTTGACTGTTTCTGCTTTCTTACACTACCAGTTGGAATTATCACTTTCTGCAGTGATATGCTAGCTTTTATAAAATGTTAGTTTTGCTTGCACTGTACAATATATTCAGATAAAAATGAAAATTGGTTTAATTTATTAAACTGAATATCGTACTTGTTTGTAAAATAAAATGTTTAATGTGCAAAACAGTATCGCTAACAGTTGCTAAAGTAGGGACTCCAGGGTTCATTTCCCTTTCTGGCCACTGATTTACCACGGGACCTGAAGCAAATTACCTCTATGTGCCATTTAATCTATCTAAAAATGGTTAACAGTTGCCTAAAAGGGTGTAGTTAACAATTTGTTTATCAAGGGCTTAGCGATCCTTTTAATCAAATTTCTGTAAAATATACCCTATAAGCTCTATCATACGCTGGGTTGTTTATAAGCTGATTTTCCCCCCCACAAGATGGATAAGTAAAAATGGAAATTTTTATGACCTGTTCACAAGCTGACCCTGTAGTTCAGGGGTGAACAAACTTTCACTCCCGGGTCATCAGGATAAGCCGCTGGGTGGGCCAAGATGGTTTGTTTATCTCCAGTGGGCCGGGTTGGGCGGCAGCTGCTTCGGAGGCTGCGGGGAGAGCAGCATGGCCAGAAGTGGAGAGATTCTGGCTCTGTTGGTTGTGCTGCCTCTCCTTGCGCCCGCTGTTGTGGGGAGGGGCTGTGTCCCACCTCTCCCTCTCTATACCTGTTCATAAGCCCGACCCCCTTCTCAGGTGCTTCCCTTTTTTACTGAAAAAATTTGGCTTATGAACCAGTATATACAGTATGCCTTTTTCTTGAAAATATCTTTTTGTGCAGATTGTAAAACTACACTATTCCACGAAAGATCTAAGACTTTGCTTTTAGGTAGCAAAGTGAAGTGGCAAGAAACTTCCAGCATTAGTGAAACTCTCAGTGCATTTTTGTTTTCAAGAAATGTACAATAGAGATTGAACTTAAAAATGCTAAGGGTAAGGAAGAAAAAGAGGCTAGTATTAGAGTTGAACTTTCTCAAATGTCTAAATATCTTGTATTTTTCTTTGTGGCGGTTAGAAAGAAGAGGAAGGGCTATGAAGATGATGAATATATTACAAAGAAATCTAAAATGGATGAGGTTAGTAGACATGTTGCAGAAGCACTGTTCATATTTTCTCTAACAAATTTTATCATTCTTGTTAGTGAATACTGTTAAAATATGTTCTGGAAATTGTTTCAGGTAGTGAACATTTCACAAGCCAAGCAGTTCAAAAATGGCTATTTATTATCTGGATGTTTTTACAGTAACAGTAAAAACATGCCTCCTAATTTCTTAAACATTCTAGCTTATTTCCATCACAACTTCATATAGAAAGGGTTTGTGGCTATGAGGAATCTCTGTGATCCAGGTTAAAGTGGTCAGTCTGAGAAGGGCTTGACATGGTTTTCTGGCCACAGGAAGTTGGTGTACTGCTCTTCAACATCTCTCTCCTTTCAGTGTATTATGTTACCCCTTATTTTTTGCTAGCCTGTATCCTGAGGAGTTTGACCAAACTCTGGCTAGAATTCTGGTTTGGTAAAATTTTAATTTTATTTCTTCTTTGGATTTCTGTCTCATAAATTTAACTGAACAATGCAATAGGAAGAACTACTTTATTCATATATACAGTTTGAACCCAATAGGATGGAGTAGTTTAATAAACAGCTTTACTGTTGGTTCTAATTGCAGTAATTTGTGAGAAGTCAAGTACTGTTTTTTCACTCTTAGGAAATCAGCTAATTTTCAGATTAGATGGTATCTGGAAACTAGCTTCTGAAAATTAGGATGAAGCAGTGGGGAAGCAGACTGAAACTGCACTGGCTTCACCTAGAAGCTATACCAATTTTTTTTTTCTGGTCAGCATTACTGACACTTTCTGTCCCCAAGATGGGAGCCAACAAAAAGGAGTTAAGTTACTTAAGAATTCAGTCCAGAAAGTGGGTAGAAAAGAGTGTTGAATTAATGAAGTTCTAGTGGCTTGGAGTGCAGAAGGAAAGCAAGGACATATTAAAGGCTAGCTAGTACTACCCTCATTCTTGCCATTTTTTTTGTAAATTAGGAGTGAGGTAGGGATTTGGGCTTGTTATGGTAGCACTAAGGAACTACCATATGGGAAAGTAATAGCAGAATGGAGGTAATTGGTCATTACAAATGGGAGTTGTGGCTTTGTAGAATATATTCAGGGTAGGACTTTAGGAGGGTGTAAACCCTGTTGGATAATGCTGCCTCATGCCAATAGATGGGGAAATCACTGCTCTTACTGGATTCTTGTAAGTTAAAGGTCAGAAGGTGGAGTCTACTCTGCTTTTACTGCAGTGAAAGGCTTACTTGGCTAGATTAAGTGGAATTGAAGTCTGTCATGGTTGCGAATTTAAAGCCTGTTGGGTGAGGTTGACAGTCAAAGTTGTATCCTATAACTAAAATGCAGGGCTTTCTGGTGATATCTGCACATAAACTGCTACAGCAGCACATCTACAGTGCTTCAGCTGTACTGCTTTAGCAGTTCAAATGTAGACACTTGGTACAGTGATGGGGAAAGGTTCTCCCATTGCTGTAGTTAGTCCCCCTCCCTGAAAGGTAAGAGGGGAGGGATAGCTCAGTGGTTTGAGCATTGGCTTGCTAAACCCAGAGTTGTGAGTTCAATCCTTGAGGGGGCCATTTAGGGATTGGTCCTGCTTTGAGCAGGGGGTTGGACTAGATCTTCTGAGGTCCCTTCCAACCCTAATAATCTATGATTCTATGAAAGGTGGTAGCTAGGTCAGCAGAGAAATTCTTCCATTGACCTAGTGCTGTCTGTGTCAGGAGTTATGTGGTTTTAAGGGATGTAGTGTTTTTTTGTTTTTTTTTTTACACTCGTGAGTGATATAACTGGGTCCACCTACATTTTTAGTGTAGACCTGGCCTCTGTTTCATATAGTTATTGACTCATAATGGAAGTTAAGGTGTCTTACCATATTTCATAAACTTGAGCTGTCACTAGTTGTGTATTAATTTGAGAATTGCTGAAATTAGCCCATGATTTTAAAAAGTGAATGATTTTTAGCGTCCTAGCAAGACACCTTAGAGGGGCTTGGCTCTTGCTGAGCACCCACCTGTTGAAGGCAATATGTCTCTAGTGGGACTTCCAAAATTGTCAAACACTCCTGATGATCTTGGCCTTAATTTTCTAACAATGTTCCTATATTAAAAACTGCAGAAATTTGTATATTTTAAAAAAGGATCTATTCCATAATGTTACTTGTTCAAAACTTGTTTTATGGAACAATGGCTGTTGGTAAAATTAAGCTTTGGTGTCTTGTCTGTTTTTCACATGTGAAATTTTCTTGAAGAAAAGATGAGACAAATGCAAAACAAAATATGAATTAACCAGATAGCTAAAAAAACACACTCGTGCTCTGTACCTCAGTTTAAAACCGCATCTTCAAGAAAACAGAGGAAATTACTACCAGAAATCACACTGATTCTTTTTTCAGAACCATATAAGCTTATTGCTATGCTGTAACCACCAGCTGATGGTAGATCTTTAAAGTGGGTCAAGTTTTACTTTTTTTGTTTAAATCATAATGTACCCTAGAATACTGATAGCCACCAAGCCTTCAGGTCTAGGGAAGTGGTGCTTTGAGTGATTGTCCACATGTATTCCATTACTGGTGTACATGTGCTTCATGCACGTGGACAGATTTTATTTTATTTATTTATTTATTTGGCCAGCAGTGTCTGTTGGGGCCATGCCTCTGTGCTGGATAACCCACTTCTAAAAAGACAAAGAGGTGCTAGCAAGTTCTTTCAGATGGATTTGAATATCTTTACGTGCACTAGTTCTTGAATCACTAGTAGCGGTCGCAGTGCATGAAAGATCCAGGCAGCAAGGACCCCAAAAATAACTTTCAAGGAGACATTTTAAAAAAAAAAATTAGAGTAATTTTTTTCCCAAATCAAGAATGCACTTGTGCATTGTAAATTACCAGGTGCTCTTGTCAGAATAATTGGGACGAAGTGTTGTAATTTATTGGAAAACCCCCTCGACACAAGGAAGTCCATTGTATCTGTGGGGAAACTGGTAACTTGTTCATCGTTGCAGGTGCCATTATGTGTGTTGGACACCGCAGGCCATTCAGTGGCCTCGTCCATTGCTGTGAACAGGGATTCATGGTTACAGTCTTTAGAAATCCTTAAGGAAGTCCAGGCATTTGAGGACCTCCTATTTGAAAGTTGTGAGCTCATTAATGCAAGAACTGATGAAGCCCTGCAGTGTTTGAAAGATTCAAGAGCCACTCTCCATTCCTTAGTTTACATGCCAGTGTTCAGGAGAAGGCAGGCTAGGTCACAGTACTACTCCAGACAAAAGACATGTTAGTCCACAAAGATCATAGGAGCTGCAGAGAAAGAAGCAGAGGTTCAAATGCAGAAAACCCTCTGCTGCCTTCTCATCTACTGCACTGCCTGCATCAACCTCATGGCATCAAGTTTGACTTGCTGATTGCGATACAGAGTTTCTGGAGAATCAGTACCCTTCCTTCATTTTTTAAGCCCTAGAATCTATTACACTTAGTGCTGGGTCTTGGAAGTCATAAGCTTGGGTGGTATTTCATTTAATTTTCCAGTTCCTTCCAATCCTCCACTTTTTCGCATCCCTCTTCAGTGACCCCTCATGAGATTCTGCTAAAGCGAGACATATACTCTCTTCTAAATCTCAGAGCAGTAGAAGAAGTGTCCTTGGAGTTCAGAAGGAAGATGTCTTACTCCCATTTTTTCTCTAATCCTGAAGAAGTAGGGCTAGTATCTAATTAATTCTAGGTTTGAGCTGCCTCAACAAGTTCATCCATTGTTTCAAAGTCAGGATGGCAAACCCATGTCTCTATAATCCATTCATTAGATCCAAGACAGATTTGTAGCTCTTGACTTACAAGATGTATATTTTCATGTATCAATTCACTTGCCACACGAAGACCTCATAGTCCAAGTGGGAGCATCTCACTACCAGTAGCGTCCTTCCCTTTGGTCTCTCAGCAGCACAAAGGATATTCAAATGCTGAGGCAGCAAGGGATCCAGGGATAGCCTTACCCTGATGAGTAGCTAATTCTCGGATGATCACTGCAACAGGTGAACAATTGTCTTTTCATCACACTGGGATTCAGGATCAGCAGAGTCCCAGTCATGGTTGCCAACCCAAAGAATAGATTGCACAGGGCCTGTGTTAGATTACAGATCATCAAGAGCTTAGAGCAAGAGAGGATCCAGAACTTAGTGGACCTCACCCACCATTTGTAGGCTCACCTACAGCCATCTTTGAGTGTGCCACAGACTCTTGGATCATGTGGCTTCCTGCACTACTTATACAGAATGCCAGACTCCATTTATGTTCCTTGCAAGCCTGTTTGAAATCGGTATCTACCCAACAGACATTGCCAAGGCATGAGGATGCAGGTTCCCTGGGAAGAACTTTCCATTATTAAGTTGGTGGAAGGACCGTTTCCAGGTATGCAAAGGAATACTGTTTTCTCCACTTCTGCCTAGGAAAGTGCTGGCAACAGATGCCTCTGTTAGGATGCAGAGCTCACCTAGAGCACCTACAAAACTAAGCCTTCTGAAATCCCAGAGAGACTCCTCTTCATGAGCATTCTAGATCTCATAGCTATTCATCCGTGTTCAGTATTTCTTCTTGTGTTACATAAACTAACAGACCAGGTGATGATGGACACACATCAGTGTTTTGTCAACAGACAGAGAGAAGGTGCTCAGGGCTAGAGCTGTTGTATTGATCATCAAAGCAGTAGCTCTCTATCTAACCAGGCTTGCAGAATGTCTGACCTAACAGACCACCACCTCAGCAGTAATTAGCATACTAGCATGAATGGACTAATTTTGTTCTGTGGAATCTTCTGTAGGTAGTGGATACCAGTCAGTAGACCTGTTTACTATAAACCAGAACAAATGCCAAACATTTAGCTCAATGTGGCTATGTGAGGGGGTTTGAGCCCTAACTCCTAGTCAGATGCTTTTCTTATCTCATGGACTCTAGGGATAATGGAATCTGTGGATAGTCCCCCTCTAACACAGAGTCTAAGCGGAACAGTAATGATCATGTGTAACCCCTTTGGCCCAGGCAGTTCTGATATGTGCACCTAATAAATGGATCATCTGGGCCTCGGATAACATTACCTGTCTCACCTGATGTGATCTTAGAATGGAGGTTGCATGCTGGCTGAACTGCCCTGAAGCAAGCTGTTCAGCTGAAGTTTAGAATATATTGATGCAGAGCTGAAAAGACTATGCAGCCCAATGGAGGAGGAAATTGGGCAGGCCAACACTACTAGTTTCCCAAAATAGAAGATACTGGGGCTTCTATCCCTAAAGCAGTCATGGCAGTCTACTGCTGAACATAGCTTTATGGAGCTGATACTGTCTGCATGTCTTCCTATTCAGGGTTACACCATTATCCTCTGTCCCCTACTAGATCAGGTCAGATTAGATGATCAGTGATCTCTTCTGGCATTACTAAGGAATGTAGATTTTTCAGAGCTCTCATTCATGGTTTTCCGCCCAGTGTGAGTTCTCCCTTCTTCCTAATACCTTAATCTAATTTTAGCTGGGTTAATAGCAGCTCCTTTTGAGCACTCAGCAACTTGCCCTATGCTGTCTGAAAACAGCCTTTTTAGAAGCTATAACATCAGCTCACTGGGCTCATCCACCATACGTGGTGCTCTACAAAGACACTGATCCTCAGGCCTTAGCAAAAATCTCTATTTCATTTAAATTTGATGCTTCATCTGCTACTTTTTTCCACACTGCTCCAACCACAGGAAGCTAAACTGCACATCCTTGACAGTAGTGAGCTCTCTTTCATATTAGCTTGACAGAACAAAACCTTTAGGGCAGGGGTGGGCAAACTTTTTGGCCCGAGGGCCACATTGGGGTTGCAAAACTGTATGGAGGGCTGGGTAGAGAAGGCTGTACCTCCCCCAAGGAGTCTGGCCCCCCTCAGAACTCCTGACCCTCACCCCACTCCCTGTCCCTTAATCACCCCCTCCTGGGACCCCAACCCCCCCCTGCTCCCAGTCCCCTGACTACTCTGACCCTCTATCCACACCCCTGCCCCTTGACAGGCCCCCTGGGACTCCACACCTGTCCAACCCAGTCCCCTGACTGCCCCCCAGAACCTCCGCCCCATCCAACCACTCCCTCTCCTTTGACTGCCCCCCAGGACTCCCCGCCCCTTATCCAACATCCCAGCCTCCTTACCATGCCACTCAGAGCAGCATGTCTGGCAGCCGTGCCACCTGGTCAGAGCCAGACACACTGCTGCGCTGCTTGGTAGGAACACGCAACCCCACCACCCAGAGCACTGGTAGCATGGCAGCGGGGGAGAAGCTGGGGGCTAGCCTCCCTGGCCCACGAGCCGCAGTTTGCACACACCTGCTTTAGGGGCTCCTTAATACAGATAGGGTGATAGTCAGTCTGTCTTTTGGGTGGATATTGCCTGACCTAATGGGCATTTAATTATATTGCATCATGCTCCTGAGTTAGCTAGATTAGGTCCATCAATGCAGCTTAGAGTCTATTCCACCTGGGCTCAGGAATCTTCTGCAGCTTTTCTTGGAGAGCATAATTTCAAAACTTGCAGAGCAGCTATGTTTTGATCAGTATACGTTTTCACCCAGTATTACGTGAGGACTCAGTATCTGATGCCTGTTTTACCAGAGCCATCCTGCAATCGTTATTTAATTAGGATTTCTAGCACCCACCTCCGACTGAGATTGCTGCTTGCTAGCCACTATAAATGGAATACATGTGGACAATAACTCACAGAAAGGTTACATACATTTACAGTAATTCTTAAAGGTGTTGTCCACAAGGATTCTACAGTCCTAGATGGAGTCCTGGTCAAGTTGGATTCTGAATTGGCAAAGGAACAGGGGGAAAGTTTGAGTCCACGCTGCCTTATGTCCTTAGTGAGAGAGAGAGAGGATATCCAGGGTACAGGGACAGTCCCAGTGGACACTGTTGGCCAAAATAATCTGATCTCAGGAGTATGCATACCACATGTGGACACCACTACCAAAAAAACCAGAATTACTGTTGGGGTAAGTATCCATTCTTCCTTAGCTGTATTTCTAGATATAGTACTATTCACATACTGTGTTGTACAGAATATGAATACTAACAGAAGTAGCCTCTCTTGGGTGTGTAAAACTGTAGTCTCAACAGTGTAGTTCTACACAGGGACAAGACTGAGTTACACCTTTTTCTGATGTTGTGGAGATGGTTCAGTATCTTTAAAAGGATATATATTGTCTTAAAAAAAGCCTTTGTGTTAAAAGTACGTTTCCACTTCATTCTTGTGATGCAACAGTTAATGTAGGCCATCTAGTCATTGCTTTGTTTAAATATAAACATCAAATTACTACTCCATGTGCTTTGAGAGGTATATCACAGCTACTCCTGTAGTATTTGGAGTCTTTACAGTTGAGCATATACAGTAAAAGCTTTGGTATTTACCATGTTGGGGGATTGGGAGGTGCCAGGAAGTAAAATTCCAGTTAAGAGGGAGGGAGTTTAGGTGCAGGAGGGGACTTGGGGCATAGGGTTGGGGTGCTGGATCGGGGCGGTGAGATGTCCCCACTGCTCCTAGGCCGAGCTGGCTCCACAGCTCCCATTGTCCAGGAACCTCACCCCGTGGGAGCTGTGGGGGCGACACCTGTGGGCAGAGGCAGCACACACTACAGTCTAGCCATGCATCTGCCTAGGAACAGCAGGGACATCTTCTGGGAGTTGCCCAAGGCAAGTACTGCCCTGATCCAGCACCTCAAACTCCCTTCTAGAGCCTGTACCCCAAACCCCTTGTGGCCATTCCTCCACCTAGGAGCTGCAGGAACATGTTGCCACTTGTGGGCAGTCATGGGGAGCCAGGTATGGAGCCTGCTGGCCTTGCGTCAGCTGGCCTATAAATTGGACTTTCAATGATCAGAAATACTAGTTTATAGAGCTTTCCAGTTGATAAAGTGATAGCACTGCTTTTACTGTACTGTGTATGCTTGTAATACAGATATTCAACTTGATTTTCATCCCAATTATTTTAGGAAGAATGGACTGATGATGATCTTGTAGATTCACTGTAATTTAAAAGGAAGATGCACCTGGCAGAACTTTGGGAACTACTTATCCACCTCCTGCATCATGTTGGATTCTCATTCATAAAAACTTTCTCTAGCTAACAACTTATGGCAGGTTCCCAGTTTGTCATGGGATACAGAAGAACTGCCTCTTTATAATAAATTGATTTGTATTTTATTTAAATATGACTAGTCACAAACATGATTTTCTATATATTTGTTTTGGAAAGAGAGCATTCTAGAATCAGACCTGCACTTTCCTGAAGAGAGGTTTTCATGTCTGACTCTTAATCTTGTTTGAACTGTTAATGCATTAACACTTGAGGGCAAGTGGGTGATAAAGTATATACGCTGTCATCTCTGACTGGCTGCATTACCTGTCAGTTTTTCAGGATCACTAGAAAATTAAAAGTGTACCTCAGTGATGTGCAAGAAACACCTGTAAAGTGAGGGGAGCTGGGCCAGTCTCATAAGATGCCTACAGGTGCAGCTAGAAGTGCTTTGTCTACAGGAAGTCTGCATGGATTCCTTTTTGGAGGCTGAAGCCAAGCTGTAGTGCTTTGAAATAGGGGGGGAGGCTAAAGTGTAGCTGACACATGGACCAGGACTAGCCTATCTTTGTGAAGTCAAATGAGCACAGCTACAAGCCCCACTATACTTCAGACCTCCTTTGTCCTTCTCAAGTGCACTGGTCACATGACAGGTCTAGCTTCCTTCACCTTGTGGAAGAGGAAGGAGGTGAAAGTCATGCCATTCAACTGCTCTGGGTACCTGTAGCCTAAATGTATCTGGCACCTGTAAGACTTATGACCAGCAGCAGATTGACTTCTTAAAGCCTTCATTCACTCAAAAATACATACCAGTCAGACAAGGGTTAAAGCAAAGGCATATACATAGATTTCCCCTTACCTAAATTTTTCTGGCAAGCTTTGAGTATCATTCAGCTCTGGTACCTCCAGCTCTGGGCTAGGAAAAGCATATTGCTCTTTTGTTCACTCTTGTGTGTTAGGTTTCCTAGGGCAGTTCCCAACAATCCATTCAAGCACAGGTCACTATTTTAGATTTTAATAGGACCTGACCCTAGATTCAGCTCTGGGAAAAATAAACCCTGCCAGCATAATTGGACACAGACACGGGTAGTTCCCAGGTAACAGTTTTTCCAGTGTTTCCTCAAGGACCCTGGGTATTCTTTGGTCCATTCCTTATCTTTGCCACTGTGTTCTTCCCTCCCAGCAGCCTCCTTTGATTTAACTCCATGCAGTGAGACAGGACACTATAAAACAGTCAGTTACATTACATGAAGGCAGACAACTAAATATTGATAAATTTTATAAATGCTTGTATGCAAATGCAAGTCATCTAAATGCTAAGATAGGTAAACTTGAGTGTGTCTGGTATTAAATAAAGTTATTGGTAAAATAGACATCACAAACTTGGTGGAACAATGAAAATTACTGGGACATAGTAATAGCAGTGTAAAATATATAAGCATGACAGTAGGTTACATGACTAATCTTCCTGAGCATTTCACAATCACAGAGAAGCTACAAAAACAGAAACCCCAATAATGGAGCCTCATAGTGCCTGGGTATGTGTCACCTCAGGACAGGATGGAGAGATAAAATTTCTAGACAGCATTAAGGACTACTTTGGACCATCTAGTCCTGGAACTCATAAGGGAGAGGTAGTTCTTGATTCAGTCCTAAGTGGAGCACAGGATTTGGTCTCAGAGGTGAGCAGTTCAGCTATATTCAGGAATAGTGATCATAATGTAATCAAGTTTAACATCCTTGTACAGGGAGAGAAAATACCAAAGAAAACCCAGCACAGTAGCCTTTTAACTTCAAAAAGGGGCACTACACAAAAATGAGGCAGCGAGTTAAACAAAAACTAAAAAACAGTCACAAGAGTGAAATGCCTTCAAGCTTCATGGGAAATTTTTAAAATCATCGTAGAGGCTCAACCTATATGTATACCCAAATAATAATACAGGCCAGAGAACCAAAAAACCACCATCATGGCTAAACAACAGAAAAAGGCAATAAGAGATAAAAAAAAAAAAAAAAAATCCTTTAAAAACTCAAGTCAAATCATACTAAGGTAAATAGAAAGGAGCATAAACTCTGACCAGTCAAGTGTAAAGCTATAATTATGCCAAAAAAGAACTTGAAGAGCAGCTAGTGAGACACCAAAATTAACAGCTAATTTTTTTTTTTTTTTAAAGTACATCAAAATCAAGAAAAACTGCTTAACAATCCTTGCAGCCACTGGATGATTGAGGCGCTGAAGGAGCACTTAAGGAAGACATAGGTTTTTGTGGCAAATCTAAATGAATTCTTTGTATTGGTCTACACTGCACTAAATGTGAGGGAGATTCCCACACCTAAGCTATTCTTATTAGGTGACAAATCTGAGGAACTATCACAGACTGAGGTTTCAATAGCTGAGGGTATTGGAACAAACTGATATATTAATGAGTAATACGTTACCAGGACCAGACTGTATTTACCCAAGAATTCACCAGGAGCTTCAACATCAAAATGAAGACCTAACTCACTGGTATGTAATCTATCCCTTAAATTAGCCTCTGCACCATATGACTGGAGGATAGCAATATGATGCCTATTTTTAAAAAGGGCTCCAGAGGTGATCTTGGCAATTATAGGCCAGTAATTCTAACTTCAATACCAGGCAAATTGGTTGAAACTATAAGAACAGAGTAATTAGAGATATAGAGAACATGATATGTTGGGGAGAGTTAATATGGCTTTTGTAAAGGGAAATCATGCCTCACTAATCTATTAGAATTCTTTGAGGGGTCCAGTAAGCATGTGGACAAGTGTAAAACGGTGAATATAGTATACTTGGACTTTTAGAAAACCTTTAATGAGGTCCCAAACCAAAGGTTCTTAAGCAAAGTAGGCAGACATGGGATAAGAGGGAAGATCCTCTCATAGATTAGTAACTGGTTAGGATAGGAAACAGGATAGGAATAAATGGCCAGGTTTCACAGTGAGAGGTAAATAGCACGGCCCTCAAGGAACTGTACTGGGACCAGTACTGTTCCAACATATTCATCAATGATCTGGAAAAAGCAGTAAACAGTGAGGAGGCAAAGTCTTTAGATGATTCAAAATCACTCAAAGATAGTTAAGACCAAAGCTTACTGCAAACAGCTACAAAGGAATCTCACAACTGGGGAGCAAAATGGCAGACAAAATTCAGTGCTGATAAATGCAAGGTAATGAACATTAGAAAACAATCCCAACTATCAACAAAATGACAAGGTCTAAATTAGCTGTTACTACTCAAGAAAGCTTTTGAAGTCACTGTGGATAGTACTCTGAAAACATCATCTGCTCAGTGCTAATAAGATAAAATATAATGCCTCTATATCAGGGATGGGCAATAATTTTCGCAGGGGCACTCCATGAATTTGGCATCACTGGCCGCACATTTCTACTATATTAATGAAGAAGGTGCAGAGTCTGGGAGGATGTTTGGTGCAGGAGGGGGCTCTGGGCTGGGGCAGGGATTGGGCTGCAGAGTCTGGAGGGGGGTTGGGTGCAGGAGGGGGTTGGAGAGTGGGAGGGGGTACAGGCTCTGGCTAGGAGGCGCTTACCACAGGTGGCTACCGGCTGGTAGCGCAACGGGGCGCTCAGGCAGGCTGCATGCATGCCATGGCCCCACGCCACTTCTGGAAGTAGCCAGCTGCGAGCACCATGGCACAATCTCTGCGTGCCCCTAGGAGGGGAGGGGGGCAGCGGGTTTCCATCCGCTGCCCACGCCTGCGAGCACCGCTTCTGTGAGGACAGTGCTGGGGACAGTGCGCAGAGCTGCCTCCCTGCCCAGGGCGCACAGAGACATGTCAGCAGCAGTCGGCCACTTCTGGCAGTGGCGTGAGGCCACAGCAGGCAAGCCGCCTGCCTGAGCACCCCACTACGGTGTGGGACTTTTAGCAGCCTGGAGATTGCAAGGGGGCAGCCAGAGAGCCAAGCGGGCTGGACAGAAATGTTAGATGGGCTGGATCTGGCCCACTGGCTGTATTTTGCCCACTCTTGCTCTATATGAATCCGTGGTACAACCACACCTTGAATACTCTGTGCAATTCTGGCTGCCCCATGTCAAAAAGGATACATTAGAATTGGAAAAAGTACAAAGAAGGGCAATAAAAAAAGATTAGGGGTATGGAATAGCTTCTGTATGACGAGAGATTAAAAAGACTGGGATTGTTCATTTTAGAAAATGAGTAAGGGGAGATATGATAGGAGTCTATAAAATCGTGAACGGTGTGAAGAAAGTGAATACAGAAGTGTTGTTTACTCCTTCACATAACACAAGAACCACCCAAAGCAGTTAATAGGCAGCAGGTTTAAAACAAATATAAGGAAGTTCTTCACACAACACGTGGTCAACCTGTGGAACTCATTGCAGAGATGTTGTGAAGGACAAAAGTATACCTGGGTTCAAAAAGAATTAGTTAAGTTCATGGAGGATAGGTCCATCAGGGACACAACACCATGTTCTTGGTGTCCCTAAAGCTCTGACTGCCAGATGTGAATACGTGACAGGCATGGATCACTTGATAAACTGCCCTGTTGTGTTCATTTCCTCTGAAGCATTTGGCACTGGACACAGTCAGAAGACACGGTACAGGGCTAGATGGACCATCAGTCTGACTCAGTATGGCCATTCTTATGTTCAAACAGGTAAACTGTGGTGCACCTGATTAATAAAACCACAACTCCCTCATTCTCTGCACAAGTAAAACGCACTGCAACACATTGCAATCTTTTTGAAGTTGGAGTTGTAGGTTCATATGACAGACGACTTCTAAAATAGGCCACTAGCTACCTGTAAAGACACCAAATCCATGTCCATGGATTTGCACCTTGTCAGAAGCCAGACTGTTACCCAGCTCTTTCCCCTTTACATCCTTCACTAGTTCCTCCCTCAACTATCCATCTCTATCTCCCTTTCCTATTGTTACCTCAAAAATCTGTAACAGAAAAGTAAGACTAAGGTTCAGACCCAGATTAATATCTCTATCACTTTTTAAAACCCATAAGGCAAGTAAAAACAACCCAGTGTAAAGACAGGTTTACTAAGATTTATTAAAATTAAATAAATTAATGAAGGCAACAGCATAATAGCTCAGAGGTTTGACCCAAAAGGGCATAAAGCCCAGCTCCCTTCTACCCTTGGCACGCTATGGGAATTCCTTTACTTGCAGGAGATGACTTTCACTGGCAACTCAGATGGAAAGGCAGACAGCTGGTTGTGACTGCAGACTACTGCAGCGATTGCTGGATTCCGGACCTATAACTGCCTTAGATGGGATGACAGGAGGGACACGGACTGAAGGTGGATCAGGATACCCTGCAACGGTCTTCAGATAAGTATGTCGTGAAGACTCTTGCCTCTCGATGTGCGCACAGTAGAACTAGGCATTGTCTGCCTATGTGGTGGACAGCCCCTGATGCTGAACTTAAACTAACTTGGGCATGTGACCTCTTCGCGCACTTTTCTTCCTGCCGTTGGGAGAAAAGGCATCAAGACCCAACCAAATGGACCCACAAAATGGAGTCCAAATAACACCTTGACCATGGACCCCTAAGTTTAAGAAAACAGTACATAAACAGCACAGTATATAAATCGGAACAATACATAAATTCTAACAAATCCCACCCTGTCACCTACCAAAAACTGACATCTTATTTGGCAAAAGAAATGAGCTTCAGACAGCTCTAGCTCTTTCAGCTATCAACTTCCAGTTCATTTAGACATGGCCTGCATCTTACCATTATCACATTAACATGAATGACTACTTCATGTTTAACTTCACACCTCGCTTACTGAAAGTCCATACTCACAAAAAGTTCTCCAATTTTACCTACTCAGATATTGGTACATGCTTTCTTACTTGTACATGCAGATTAAGCTAATTTTTCACTAGAATATTGTTTTAAGGCCACACATCCCTATTTACCTTCATGATTTATTCTCTGAAGCTGTCCAACTTGCTCCTGTCCTATAAGAAGAGCTTCTGCTGTAGGTACTCCAGTTATTTGGCTTAATCTGCTGAGTCCCTCCTACCACACTGATGTCCTCTGCCTCTCCAAAATGAAAGGGGAAATGGCAGCATCCAGTAGCTCTACCAGTTTTTCATAACACTGCTACCATCCCTCTACCCATCTGTTTCCTCTTCTCTCCAACTCCCTCGCCTGTCTTCCCGCTTCCTCATTCTGGAATAATGGTGTTATAACTAGACTTGGAAGGATTAGATTTTTAGCGATAAATGTCAGTTAACATCAATTTCACCATACACAGACTGAAAAAAATTTCCAGTGATGATAATCAAAATTTAAGAAAGAAAAACGCTGCTTGAGGAGGTAAAGTTTGATTTAAGGATATTTACTTTATATAGTTTGCCATGTGAGGTTAACAATTTATGTTTTAATAGTTAAGGCTTTAAATTTTTGAATCTCACTGTCATTACTTAATTATCATCTGACATTCCCATGACTTCCCTCAATTGTGAACAATTGCATAGATAAATACATAAAATATGCTTAAAAATAAAGTCAAAATTATAAAAAAAAATGTTGCCAAGTCCAGTGATGTTTGACTATCTTTCCGATAAATTGGGTCTGTCAATGCATCTCAAGACTCAGCATAGAGGACTATTTAATTTTTTACAAAATCAGAATAGTCTTGAATACAAATACTGGAAATATCAATTTTTGTTGCATTATAGGGAGATATTTCGTACTTTAGTTTCAACATGAATTCTCAAAAGTATAAAAAAATTAATCACGATTGATCATGCTGTTAAACAATAATAGAATACCATTTATTTAAATATTTTGGATGTTTTCCATATTTTCAAATATATTAATTTCAATTTCAACACAGAATGGAAAGTGCACAGTGCTCACTTTATATTTATTTTTTATTATAAATATTTGTAGTGTAAAAAGTCTTTTTCAATTCAGTTAATACAAGTGCTGTAGTGCAATCTCTATCAAAGTTGAACTTACAAATGTATAATTATGTACAAAAAAATAACTGCTTCACAAATAAAATGTCCAACTTTACAGTCAAAGTCCATTCAGTCCTACTTCTTGTTCAGCCAATCGATCAGAGAAAAATTTGTTTACATGTGCAGGAAATAATGCTGCCCGCTTCTTGTTTCCAATGTCACCTGAAAGTGAGAATAAGTATTCACATGGCACTGTTGTAGTTGACGTTGCAAGATATTTATGTGCCAGATGCACTAAAAGATTCATATGTCCCTTCGTGCTTCAACCATCATTCCAGAAGAGACACGTCTTTGCTGCTGATGGGTTCTGCTTGATAATGATCCAAACCAGTGCCGACCGATATATGTTCATTTTCATTATCTGAGTCAGATGCCACCAGCAAGGTTGATTTTCTTTTTTGGTGGTTTGGGTTCTATAATTTCTGTATTGGAATGTTGCTCTTTAAGACTTCTGAACGCATGCTCCACACCTTGTCCCTCTCAGATTTTGGAAGGCACTTCAGATTCTTAAACCTTGGGACAAGTGCTGTAGCTATTTTTAGAAATCTCACATTGATAACTTCTTTGCCCTTTGTAAAATCTGCAGTGAAAGTGTTTTTAACGAACAACATGTGCTAGGTCATCATCTGAGACTTCTATAACATGAAATATATGGCAGAATGCGGGTACAACACAGAGCAGGAGACATACAACTCTCCCCCAAGGAGTTCAGTCACAAATGTAATTAACATCTTTTAGCAAGTGTCATCAGCATGGAAGCATGTCCTCTGGAATGATAGCTGAAGCATGAAGGGGTATGCGAATCATAGAAGCTGACTCTGAGGGTGCTCCGGGGCTGGAGCACCCAGGGGAAAAATTAGCGGGTGCTCTGCTCCCACTGGCAGCCAAGCTTCCTCCTCCACTTCCACCCCTACAGCTCACCCTGTCCCCACTCCTCCTCCTCCCTCCCAGCACTTCCTGCCCCCCCCTCGCCGCCTAACAGCTGTTTGGCAGCGCTTAGGACTTTCTGGGAGGAAGGGGGAGGAGGCACGCTCAGGGGTGGAGCTGGAGAAGAGGCAGAGTGGGGACTTGGGGGAAGGAGGTGGAATGGGGGCGGGGCTGGGAAAAGGCAGGCTGGGGCATGGACTTTGGGGAAGGGGTGGAATGGGGGGTGGGGCAGGGAGGGGCCATGGTCAAGCACCGACTAGGCAGAGGGGAAGTCGGTACCTATGATGCGAATGTTCAGCATGCCTGGAATGTAAATATCTTGCAATGCTGGCTACAAAAGTGCCATGGGAACGCCTGTTCTCACTTTCAGGTGACACTGTAAATAAGAAGCAGGCAGCATTATCTCCCATAAATGTAAACATACTTTTTTGCCTTAGCGATTGGCTGAACAAGAAGTAGGACTGAGTGGACTTGTAAGCTCTAAAATTTTACATTGTTTTGTTTTTAAGTGCAGTTACGTAACAAAAAAAATCTAAATGTATAAGTTGCACTTTCACAATAAAGAGATTGTACTACGGTGATTTGATGAGATGAACTGCAAAATACTATTTCTTTTATCATTTTTACAGTGCAAGTATTTGTAATAAAAAATATAAAGTGAGCACTGTACACTTTATATTCTGTCTTGTAATTGAAATCAATATATTTGAAAATGCAGAAAAACATCCAAAAATATTTAATACATTTCAATTGGTATTCTATTGCTTAATAGTATGATTAAAACTGCTTTTAATCGTGACTGATTTTTTTAATCAAGATTAATTCGAGTTAATCACGTGAGTTAACTGAGATTAATCGAAAGCCCTAATTAAAAAAAAAAACATAAGCAAAAACACTGAAACTGAGTTGTACATCAAAACTCCCACTTATCCTTTTGTGTCTGTATATCAGAGGAGAGTATGAAACAACAGCTGCTATTTTGAGGTCCCCTGCCAAAAAATAGGCAAGATGAGTGTTCACCCTGAAGGTTTGATCTGCATGTGAGTAGATTACAAAGAATAAGTTCACAAAAAACTTAAACTTCAAAAATTCAACAAATTTATCCAGTTTTCATAGAGATTCTAACTGCAAATTGATTTTATTTTAAAAACTGATTTTTGAACACAAAAGTATTTTCCAACAGTTATAGAAATCATGTCTGACTTACATTACACAACACTCCAACCACGCTATACTTTATAAAATGGTTTAATGAATGCATGCATGTCTGATACAATGATCAATAAATTTATTGAGTTAAAATTATTGACTGTTGTAAACATTTTACAAAAGCATTGTGATTTATCTGGATAGACAATCCTTGATGGAAGAATTATTCAAACAGACAGAATCAGTGGGACATTAAAAAATAAAGCTGACGAGACCCATTCTGCATATTCTCTTTCAACATAATTCCAGCAAGAGAAACAGCATGGTATAAAAAGTGTACAGCAAAAGATTGTTCCTACGATAATGTCAAATTCTTGAAACTGTAAATACAAATTAAAGTGGTTGAACAGTCAAAGTCATAACTGTAACCAAATTACAGTAAGAAAAGTTTTCAATCCAGTTATACTTAGCTGTCAAAATAACGTGTTTTGTTCCTTGTCAGTTGACTATAAATTCTTTTCCAACAGACAGCAGAACTTTGGCAAGGTGTTGAAAATAACTTTTAAAGTTCAAGACACAGTCACAGCATTTTCTTTGTGGAAGGTGATCTGTACACCAAGGCTCAGAGGTTGTGAAAATTGGTTCCATGTGGAAAAAAGTGCAAACATTCTGCACAGATAGCTTAAAAAGCTGCTGGTAGAAATATTCACCAACAGAATCTTTGTTTTCTTTTTGCATAGTTCACACATCACTGGGAATGTGAAAAAGGTGTGCTATTTTTGGCAAGAGCAAGAAGGAAGTGATATTGATGTGAGTTGCCATGTTGGGCATGCTGGATCCATGCAGAAGTCTAGGTAAAAGGCTGCTACCTGATGTTATTAGACACTGAATACTGATTTTGTTTTTGCTGAAGCAGTTCTGTAATAGCTAGAAGCTTCTTTAGGACATGCTGTAGAAAGAAAGTCAGTAATAGTAATATTATGCACAAATAATTAGGAAAATATCACATCAGGAAACAAAATTTTCTAGATACATTTCTATGTAAACTTCTTCATGAGACTGGCTTTTATACATTAGTGTGCACAGCTTTTATTACACAGTTTAAAGTAAAATGAAAGAACTGATCTGACTCCTTGTTCTTTAAAGCAATGCTCTGATCTGAAAAGTGACTGTAAAAATAACATTTGATGTAGAGAGAAATACACCAAAGGTCTAAATTTAATTTTTTATTTAATTTTTTTTTTAACCTACAAACTTAAGCTGGGATATAAAAATCAAGTTGAGTTCTCTCCTTTTCAAACATCAGTGAAAAGGATTCTTTACACCAAGATGAGTTCTTAGTTACCTCACAGGTAAAAACAGAATTTGGACAGACAACTGAAACAAGTCTACTGACAATGCACATAAAGGATAGAATACAGTTTACTCTTTTGGGGGTTGGCTCCACACGGTTAACAGAAGTAAAGACTGAATTTAGTTACTAAAATAACCAGATTCAACTGGAGCAGTTATGCAGAAAAGGTGCAATTTTTATATATTCACTTTTCAGGGCAGAATTGTAGGTTACTATGGCAGAAAGTGGTCGGTAGCACTTAACTGAAAGGTTCTCAACTGCCTCATGCTGTGGTTCTCAACTGCCAGGTCCTTTTCCTTCCCCACCAGAAACAGGGGTTTAGAAAATTTTCCTTAAAGGAACTAAATTTCACTTCCAGGAATACACACATCAAAGAAGCTATGATAGCACATCCACAACTCTTAAATACTTCAGATTCTCTCCAAAAAGGAGTTTTAGTTTATTTTATGCTGCTTAAAGTAGTGTTCTAGAACAGATGTCAAACTGACAACCTTGTCCATAGCGCCACACACATACCCCAACACCCTTTTAATGAAAGCTTCCCCTATCCCGCCTTACTAGTTTGCCCCTTGTCTTTTCCTTCTTTGTCAAGACTATCACTGATGATTATCATTGTAATAACTGTTAGCACCTTAATATAATTTCAGCTGGGTTAATAGGAGCTGGTTAATAGGAGGCTCCTTTGGAGCCTGATGCTTCATGCAGGGAAAGCTTAAGTCATAAGACTGAGACCTCCAGTCCTATTTGGATCACCCTGAATATGGCCATTGGACTATAACCTATGGACTAATTCTGAAAGAATTCTTTGCAACTACAAAACTCACCATCTCTACTATGAATCTGATCTCAGAACTGTACTCATGTCTGTATGTATATTGATCTTTTAGCCAATATTCTCTCTTTTCTTTATTAATAAATGTTAGTTTAGTTAGTAAGAATTGGCTGTAAGCACGTATTTGGGTAAGATCTGAAGTATTCATTAATCTGTGAGATAATGTGTCCAATCCTTTGGGATTGGTAAACTTTCTTATATGATTAATAGGATTTTCAGTAATCCTCATCATATTTGACTTGGGTGTCTGGGTGGACGCCTAAGGCTGGGTTGCTTTAAGAGAACTGTGTTGTTGGCTTCTGGGTAACCAGTAAGGTATTACAGAAGCTGTTTTTAGCTGGTTTGGTAAATCTAAGATTTCAAATATTCACCAGCTTTGAGGATTGTCTGCCTCATTCTCTGCAGCTTTGTAACTTCAGCTTCACTCCCTCCGACCCTGGTCACAGCTGGCTATACACGTTAGTCAATATAGTGGATTGACTGAGTGACTTTTCTCATAGGCCACTGAAATTTGGTTTTAACCTGGACTGGATTTGAACTGGTGACATGGAAGTGAAGTATTTTCCAGTTGTCTTTCACAAACAGCTTATACAGGGCATGAGAAGGCAGTACTTGCACGAATTAAATTACACTTTTCTGTACACTCCACTATAGCAGCCAGCAATACTTATTTCATACAGTGTCATAACTAGAATTGCCTAGTGAGGGAACTCTAACAATAAAAAGACTGCTCTTTGAAGTTAGTAGTCCAAAGACGAATACTGCTTGTTATCTGTGGAAATTTGAGATGGATCAGGGCAGTGAAAGTTAAAATGAATATTACAATTATATTATATTAGGGCTGTCAAGCGATAAAAATTAATCGCAATTAATCATATGTTAAACAATAACAGAATACCATTTAAATATTTTTGGATGTTTTCTACATTTTCAAATATATTGATTTCAGTTACAACACAGAATACAAAGTGCACAGTCCTCACTTTATATTTATTTTTTATTACAAGTATTTGCATTGTAAAAAAACAAAAGAAATTGTATTTTTCAATTCACTTAATACAAATAGTGTAGTGCAATCTCGATCACAAAAGTTGAATTTACAAATGTAGAATTATGTACAAAAAAGCTTGCATTCAAAAACAAAACAATGTAAAATTTTAGAGCCTTCAAGTCCACTCAGTCCTACTTCTTATTCAACCAATCACTCAGACAAACAAGTTTGTTTACATTTGCAGGAGATAATGCTGCCCGCTTCTTGTTTACAATGGTCACCTGAAAGTGAGAACAGGCATTCTCGTGCCACTGTTGTAGCCGGCGTCACAAGATATTCACATGGCAGATGCGCTAAAGATTCATATGTCCCTTCATGCTTCAACCACCATTCCAAGGGAAATGAGTCCATGCTATTGAGGGGTTCTGCTCGATAACAATTCAAAGCAGTGCTCACAAAGCAGTGTTCATTTTCTTTATCTGAGTCAGATGCCACCAGCAGAAGGTTGATTTTATTTTTTAGTGGTTTGGGTTCTGTAGTTTCCACATTGGAGTGTTGCTCTTCTAAGAATTCTGAAAGCATGCTCCACACCTCATCCCTCTCAGATTTTGGAAGGCACTTCAGATTCTTAAACCTTGGCTGTAGCTATCTCTAGAAATCTCACATTAGTACCTTTTTTTGCATTTTGTGAAATCTGCAGTGAAAGGGTTCTTAAAATGAACAACATGTGCTGGATCATCATCCGAGACTGCTATAACATGAAATATATGTCAGAATACGTCTAAAATAGAGCAGAGGACATACAATTCTCCCCCCTAGGAATTCAGTCACAAATTTAATTAACGCATAATTTCTTTAATGAACGTCATCAGCATGGAAGCATAGCCTCTGGAATGGTGGCTGAAGCATGAAGCAGCATACAAATGTTTAGCGTATCTGGCATATAAATACCTACAAAGTGCCATGCAAATGCCTGTTCTCACTTTCTGGTGACGTAAATAATAAGAGGGCAGCATTATCTCCTGAAAATGTAAACAAACTTGTCTGTCTTAGCGATTGGCTGGCAAGAAGTAGGACTGAGTGGATTTGTAGGCTCTGAAGTTTTACACTGTTTTGTTTTTGAGTGCAGTTATGTAACAAAAAAAATCTACATTTGTAAATTGCACTTTCACAACAAAGACTGCACTACAGTATTTGTATGAGGTGAATTTAAAATACTATTTGTTTTATCATTTTTACAGTGCAAATATTTGTAATAAAAATAATATATACTTTGATTTTAATTACAACACAGAATACAATATAATTGAAAACGTAGAAAAACATGCAAAATATTTAATAAATTTCAATTGGTATTCTATTGTTTAACAGTGTGATTAAAACGGCAATTGATTTTTTTAATCATAATTAATTTTTTTGAGTTAATCACATGAGTTAACTGGGATTAATCAACAGCCCTAATTTATATTATATTATAAAGTTTACACAGAACAATTACTGAAGGTCCACAGAGTTTTCTTACTCGAAAAGAAAAGCTTGCAATTTTTACTTTCAAAGTTAATACAAACCAAGAAACTGAAATGAAATAGCGGTTGAAAAGATAACAAACAACATTCACTTTTCTAAATAGGAAAAAGCATACACCATACTAGTAGCCCATAGAACCTATCAGAGAGGGAAAACTGGTTTCTGGTAAGCAAGCCTTCTCCAGGCACTTAAAAGGCTTTTTGGCTTTGCTACAGAGGACTGCTAGCCATTTTGAGTGAGAAACTTATGAACAGAATAATATTTACCTTTAGAACTATCTCATCCTCATAACATTATACTGATGAAGTAACCTATCTTAAGCTATTTATCTTAACTCCTTAGTACAGAAGTATCAAATAAGTATTATGAAATTTGCGTCAGTGCTTAGTGTAAAAAATGTCAACTATCTGAGATGGGGGTTTTCTGCCATAACAACTCTTACCTGCATTACGCCTCGCTCATTACTGAGCGTCCGAAGCTCATCTGAATGTGCCACACAAATCTCATGTAAGGCTGCTAGATCACGAGACAAGTCAGTTCTAGAATGCTCTGTAGTGTCTGGAAGTTCAGGTACATTCTTTAACAAGAATTATAAAAAAGTGTGTTTAGAGTTCAGAACTTCATAAAATAGCAAAGGAAGTTCCATTACACTTCTCTCCACTAAATCAACTGTATTGTGCAACACATTACTTTCAGTACTGCAGGCAGTTACATCATAACATTCATCACATTATTCTCAGTCAGCCAAGCTTTCTACTCATGCTCTGATACCAAATTATTTACCCCCCACTCCACTAATAATATTATTTAGCTCTTAAAAAGATACTTGAATGTAGTTAGAGCCTACTTCTATATTGCATCCCCTGTACTTAATTGGAATGGCCACTTCAGTGTTGCTGATCACTAATGCACCAATTTCTCTTTCAATTGAAAGGAAAATGATCTGGTGTTGCCATCTATGCTACCTCTTTGAATTGGCTAGCAACGGATTCTCTGGGTGGCATTTTCATGCTCTCTACCTCTTCCCCTGAAGCTAGAGATGATGCATCCATTTATTTAATTTTCTATATTTGAAGATAGCAACAGCAAAAATGGGAGAGCAGAAATTAACTCGCAAGTTAATGAATGCAGTGGTGGACCAGGTATACAGTAATTAAATACCATTAAAATAATAAATCAGTGACTGAGTATCCCTTGTAAACAGCAACTTTGATTGACTATATCAAAAAATAGTAAAAAGCATCTTCCAAAGTTACTTATTTAGGCTCCAATTCATGATAGCATCTCTATTCAGCAAAGCACTTAGGCACAAATTTTCATGCTTTTCTGAATTAATCAAAACTGAGATTCCTGAAAAGTAATGTCTTATACTCATTGCTACTCTTGTTATAGCATTTGCATAGTATTGCGTTACATTGTTTGATTTAAAGTGATCTGTAAATCTCAATTCTCTTTAAACCTTGACAATTTAGAATAATGCATTGATCGTCTTAAATAGCCAGGTTAAGACAAGCATTCAGCACCTAACTAACTTAAAATTCATTTTTTTTTTTCTTTTATTAGGGTCAAATTTGCTAACCTCCACAATGGAGGTATGTTGCCAGCCCACGAGTAAGAGTAAGCCTACAGGTAAGAGTAAGAGTATTCTTTTTTTTTAAATATTGTTTTGCAAGATGATTTTTTGGTTAATCTTTGCACATTAAGTTAAGTTCAGTGATCTGCCTGGTCTCTGAATATTGAGACCTTAAAAATAAATCTTAAGTTAACAATATATCCTTTAACTGGGGCATTTGAGACAATACTCAGAAGTTGCTGGATTTTAGAGGTATTTAATGAGAACCTTTAAGATTTGTTATTACATTATTCTTTGATATGTATAAATCTATATAACTTCTAGCTTAGATTGTAAAATTTATAACAGTCTTACCCCAAGTTCATCTAAAAACATGATCATGCGATGTTTGTTACTCTTGATAAATGGATTTACCCCCTCCATGTAAGGCTCCTAAAATTTAAAAAGTATGATTAGAATAAATAGATACCAATTTAATCATATATACCTACTTACAATAAACATTCAATAGTCTGTGGATCCTGTGACTTTGCATATAATTTCAGAATGGGTTGGGTTCACTTCCTATTTGTGCCTTCAATTCTCTAGTTGCTACTCAGGTCTGAACAACATTTAATAACTTTAATTTGCTGTTGCAGTTTTTGCACTTCAGATGTATTCACAGAGTTTGCCTGTAGATATATGCTGGCTGTGCTATATGTTTGAAATTATTCAGTTTTGAAACATGTTTCAGGCAATACCTACAAAACACAACAGCAATATGAAATGTTTTGTATCTGGGGACTAAATATATTGTTTTTGTCCTTTTAATAATGGTTAAATTTCAGATTACTTTGTGTTAAAACAAGGGTGTATTAAAAAGGTCAAAACTGCTTGAAATCATCCTTCAACATGTTAAGGTCCACAGATCCATTACAATAGTATTTCAGATCATTTGCAGTTTGAGAATTGAATCAGAATGGTCAGTTGCTGGCAACAGGAGACTTCCATCCCTTGAAGATTCCTCCATTGTTTCTGGCGCCCCCAGCAACTCAGCCAGACCTCTCTGCTGCAGAGCTTTCCTGAGAGAAATTCCAAACTTTATTGAAAGTGACTAATGATTTAGCTCAATAATATGTCTAATTCTCAGCTGCGTTCCAGGGTTGCATTTGCCTTTGGAGAGATTGTCCCCTCAGTGGCTTTTGCAGTAGCTAGTGCTTCTAGGGCAGGGGTCGGCAACCTTTCAGAAGTGATGTGCCGAGACTTCACTTATTCACTTTGATTTAAGGTTTCACGTGCCAGTAATACATTTTAACATTTTTAGAAGGTCTCTTTCTTAAGTCTATAATATATAACTAACCTATTGTTGTATGTAAAGTAAATAAGCTTTTAATAACGTTTAAGGAGCTTCATTTAAATTAAATTAAAATGCAGAGCCCCCCCTGGACTGGTGGCCAGGACCTGGGCAGTGTGAGTGCCACTGAAAATCAGTTCGCGTGCCGCCTTCGGCACATGAAAGCCAAAGGCAAAAAAAGAAAGCTTTGTATTTCCTGCTTCATCCCCTTCTCGAGTGTCTCACTGAGGAGCTCAGATGGCTCTGTCCAATTTACTCCAACCTTCAGCCCAGTCTAGACAGGGTCACTTAGTCTCATGCCCTGGCAGAAAAGGAGCTAGGTACGTTAGTGAGGCGGACTCTGCTGAGTAAGATGCAGGAGCAGCCTCAGCAAGCCAGTCCTCATGCTCCCTGGAAAGATACAATAGAGGGATTGGGATTTTCTGCCACATCTAAAAGATAAGTAAACTATTCGGCTGTTGCTACCACTGCAAGTTGCCATACCCTAACTACTGGGCTCATAGGTGTGCACAGCACATTTCACTGGGGTGTGCACCCAGGGAATTTTTTTTTTTTTTTTTTTTAAAGGCAAACATAATAAAGGCTGGGGTGTGGGACGCAGTGTGGTGTGCAGGAAGGGGCTCAGGAAAGGGGGTTGGAGTGCAGGAAATGGCGCGGAGTGCAGGACGTGGCTCAGGGCAGGGGGTTGGGGTGCAGGCAGGGGGTATAGGGTAGGGAGTTGGGGTGCAGGAAGGGGGCTCAGGATGGGGTTGGGGTGCAGGAGGGGTGCGGCGGGGGCTCAGGACGGGGAGTTGGAGTGCAGGAGAGGGCTCAGGATAGGGAGTTGGGGTGCAGGAGGGGTGTGGTTGGGGTGCAGGAGGGGTGTGGCAGGGGGCTCAGGACAGGGATTTGGAGTGCAGGAGATGTGCGAGGTTCAGGCAGGGGGTTGGCGTGCAGGAGGGTGTGAGGTACAGGCAGGGGGTTTAAGGCAGCAAGTTGGGGTGCAGGGTGCAGCAGGGGGTTGGGGTGCGAGGTGCAGGCAGGGGGTTGGAGTGCAGGAGGGGTGCAGGGTCCAGGAGGGGGCTCAGGACAGGGGTTTGGGATGTGAGTTGCAGGCAGGGGGCTTAGGGCAGGGAATTGGGGTGCAGGAGGGGTGCAGGGCACAGGCAGGGGGTTGGGGGGCAGCGTGCAGGAGAGGTTCGGGCTCCGGCCCAACACTGCTTACCTGCAGCAGCGCACTCCCTGCCTGCCTGCCCACCCTGGCGCCGCTCACTGCGTCCCTGCACGGCCCCGGGGGAGACAGGGGAGGAGAGCTCTGCATGCTGCCCTTGACACGCCTCCAGGTATCTCCCCCGAAGCTCCCATTGGCTGCGGTTCCCGGTCAACGGGAACTGTGGGGGGCGGTGCCTGGAGCAACGCACAGAGCCCTCTGCCCCCACATCCCCTAGGCCCCAGAGACTTGGTGCCATGCTGGAGAATTCTGAGAGCGGCGCGGGGCCTGTGGCACCACAGGGGGCAAATCCTGTGGGCTGGATCCAAAGCTCTGAGGGGCCAGATCCGGCCTGTGAGCATTAGGGTGTGCCTGGCAACACCCAGCACACCCCGTGTGCACACCTATGATTGGGCTATTATTCCCAGCTGCTGCTGTGGGTCACCATACCCTTAGGTCCATGATATTTTTCCCAGGTTCTACGGCAGGTTACTATGCTTCAACTAGCTTCACCTTCTGCACAGGTAGCTGCTGGAGGAATGACAAGAGAGACAGCAACCCACATGCAGAAAAACAATCAGACAATTAGGAGCTTTTTGGCTGACCTTCCCCCCTCTCCCTTCTTCTATACCCCGGCCTCCATTTTATAAGACCAGAAGGTTCCTCAGTGCACACCTGTCCACATTCAACCTGGTGTCACTATTAAAAGTGAAATTGACTATCTTCCCTGTATTCAGAGACTCAGTGTTTCTCAGAGGGGAGGTTTTTACATGACAGAGTGGCTCCTTCCCAGGCAGGCATCACCTCAGCCCCTTCTTTGGGCATGAAAATAAACGGTCTCAAAACCAAACAGAAAACAAACGAACAAACAAAAGAACCATCATCTGATACACTAAGTTCCTCCCAGGCTTTCAGGAACAACAACAACATGGATGGACAATACTATAAGCATGGTTCCACTCAGCCTTAAAAATTTCATAGACTAACAGCTTCAACCTGAAAAATGGAGTGGGATAACCAATCTACCTCATGTAGGTATGTGGGGTTCTGGTCCCTGAAGTGAGACCATAATGTAAATCAGTTCCTAGCTCTCTCAGTGATACGATGGAAACTTTATGGAAAGCTGAATGTATTCAGCATCGCTGGAAAAGTTGATTTACAATCCTGGCTCTTGCCAATACTATAGAAATGAATACTGGTCATATAACAAGTTGAAGCAGTCCTGAAGTAAAACAAGAGTCAATATCACTCCACAAGCAGTAGCTAGCGTAAGTGTGCTGAGGAGAAGACGGTAGCTGCTCTCAGTTGCTAGGCCCCCCAGCTGGGCTTTCAATTTGGGAGCAAAATGGTTACCTATAACTTTGGTCAAAATGAGGTCACTGGACATTGTTGAGAAGTGGGTACATTATGGAGTTCTGCAAGAATCACAAGATGATTTTTGTCCCATTCCCAATCTCAAGCAACCCAGGGAAATGCCACAACATTTCTATCCATCACCCATGTCAGATCAAAGCTAAGCAACTGGTTCCACATTCTATTCCTGGCCTCAGACAAACAGCAGAGCTCTTTCTGAAACATCTGAGTAAGTTCCCACTGGATATATTCTCCACTCCCCCTCAACTGAGGCAGAGAATCAAATTTAATTGAACTCAGACACCTATTAGAGAACCACACAAAGCGATCCTCAGATGCCAACTGGAGATAATGAAGGGGGCTCATTCAAGTCCCAGAGGTCTTGGAGCACTGCTCCTTTCATGCATAACAGATTTGTTCTGACTGACAGTCAACATGTCATAAACAAACTAGGAAAAACAGGATCACAGGCCTATCCCAGAAATGAAAATAAATTATCTTGTCCTGGCCAGAAGCAAGCTGCCTATCTCTGTGTGCACTGCCCACCAAAGGGGAGATGAACTTAAGGCTTATATGGCAGAAGTTGGATTGAGCAGAGTGGAACCTGTATCCAGAAGTACCCTCACTCATAAATCGATTTGGTGGGCTCGCAATTGACCTCTTTGCACCTAAAAACACTTGTAAAGTAAACTGTGCCCTCTCCACGTGTCAGGACCTTGGATGCAAGATGGTGAATGACCTCTTTCGTAAAGCTAGGCAAGGTACCTGCCATATGATCTCCCACATTTTCTACTGCTCTACAGTATCATACCAAAGATAGGAAGGAGAAAACAGAAGTAATGTTCTTTATGCCTTTCTAGCTGAAGAGGTTATGACCCTCAGACATCAGAAGGTCCAGAGCTAGGTTAATCAGGTCTATTTCAAAAGGGTCTGTAATTGATGCTGGGTGGATGACTGGTTTTGCAGATAGATTCAAAACGGATACCTGGATGAAGCACATATCACTCCCATTGACCTTAAAAAAAAAAAAAAAAAAAAAAAAAAAAGGGCAACAGAACATATTCTATTCTACTGGCTGATGCAAAGTCCGCAGTTTAGCTACTGTGTTTAACAAGTGAAACATGGCCTTTAATTCCTCCAGAAGGGCCCTGAGGTGGGTACAGTAACTCTTCACTTAAAGTCATCCCAATTAACATTGTTTTGTTGTTACGTTGCCGATCAATTAGAGAACATGCTCATTTAAAGTTGTGCAATGCTCCCTTATAACGTTATTTGGCTGCCACCTGCTTTGTCCACTGCTTGCAGAAAGAGCAGCCCATTGAAGATAGCTGGTGGGGGCTTGTAACAAGGAGGGACCGGAAACCCCACTAGCAGCTCCCCACTGCCCTAAGTTCCCTGTGCAGCAGCAGCACAGCAGGCTATCAATTGCCGGCAATTCAGCTGTCCCTCCCCCCACTGCCATGTGCTTCTCCTGCCCTGTGCCTTGGAGCTGCTCCTGGGAACCTCCTGCTTGCTGTGGGAGGAGGGAAGGGGTGCTAATATCCCCTCCGCTTATCCCATCTCCATAGAGCAGGGGGACACATGGGAGGAGGCTTTCTGGCAGCAGCAGCAGTCTCAACGTGCTGATCTACTTAAAAAAGCATACTTAAAGGGGCAATGTGTATCTCTGTCACACAGACGGTGTCTCTCTCTGTCTGCTATGCTGTCTCCTCTCCCTCCATTTGTGCTGCCTTGTAGAGTGTGAGGCTACATTAACAACGTATTAACCCTTGAGGGCTCAGCCGGGTGCTAGTTCATCATTTAGCCAGTAAAGCATTCCCAGGGAAATATCCCACCCTCTGACTTCACCACCTCAACCAAGCCTCACAATCATCATTGTTGTGTACAGTATTAAATTGCTTGTTTAAAACTTACATTCTCTGTGTGTGTGTGTGTGTGTGTGTGTATATATATATATATATATATATA